>NW_026723940.1:0-6350 GCF_029784015.1 Lycium ferocissimum
TCGAACGCTCGTTTCTACCCCCCGCACATTCCGTTCCCATCCGTAACTCGATCATCGAATTCGCACGGGATCATAGTCATAACACCCAGTGTCACCATAATTCGGCACCGGGATAATATTTTTTAAAGATTCGTGCCAATCGTGACTTGTTATTCATAGGTGTCGTAGTCATCACAGAACTACACACGGCCTGATTCTCATGCAACCCGAGATATGTAGGCAACTCGGAGACCGTAGTTCGGCCGCAGTTCTTTCAAATTTTCCTATAGCTTCCCGTTTTCTTGTAGTCGGGACAAAATAGGTTACTAAGTCAACGTCTTTGCCCGAAAATTCTTTTCATCATTACGGGCAAAGAGGACAAGATACACCCGATTTTGTCCCGCCCCTTTTTCGAAATTTGTATTTGCGAATAATTATGTATGCTTTACTGCGATTATCTGCTTTCTATTAATATGGTCATTTTCCCACAGTCCGACTATAATCATCACCTATTATTTTATTACTATTATTATTATTGTTATTGTTGCTATTATTAATATTATTGTCATTATTATTATTATTATTATTATTATTATTATTATTATTATTATTATTAACATTATTATTATTATCATTGTTATTTTATTAATGCCGGTATTAGGATAATCCGCACTTTTATCATTTCAGCATTCTTATCGCCTTATGCACACGGATCACATTTATTTTTGCGCAGCTAAATGACAGCATTTATTTACCGTTGAATATTATTGCACAACTATTACGACGTCATATAATTTTGTTTTATCTGATCACTAATAAATACGTACTTTTTATATCAGCTAATATTTTAACACGCGCTAGCATGTAATTGACTAAAATAGGCCTTTATTTAAATTCAGAAGCCCAAATTATTTCTTTCATTCCAGTCCGTATTTTTAATTCATCTAACCCAAAACCGGACCCAATCAACCCATACTATTTTCGGATCAGTCCATAAAATCAGCCCATTCTTTTAATTCACTAGCCCAAACCAATTAACCCACTGCTTTAAACCTATCAGCCCAACATAAACTAGCCCATATTTTTAAACCCGCCCGGCCCAACTCGTTTCTTAATGAAACGAGTAGGGTTTCTCCCTTCTCACTTTTCATCCGCCGCCCACCCCATCTCCTCTCTCTTTCCCTTCCTCTCTCTGCCTCTTTCTCTTTTCACTCGTCAACGACCAAAGCGGTAAAGTCTCAGTCGACTTTCACCTTCCTCAGACCGTGCATGGTCGATTTGGGGAAGGGAAATTAATGCTTCGTACCCCCCATCCGGATTCAACCATTGAAAGAGGTTAAATCTTGTTTTCTTCTTCTTTCGTTTCTGATCGCATCTGAAAGGACTTTGATGAGTTTTGTCCAGTTGTGATTTCAAATTGATTTTTTTTATCAGCTACATTTTCGGGTACCAACATTGTAATTGGTTTTGTCTCTTTATCTCAGTGGTTTTTGATCAATGACAGAGAAATTTTAACGTTTTGTATTTTTGAACGGAGAGTTGACTTAGAAAGTCCCGCCCAATTTTCGTTTTAGGACCCCAGCAAACCCTAATTTGTGCCTATAAATAATCATTTTTCCAGGCATTAGGAGGGAGTTCTTTTTAGCCTCCTCTCCTCTTTCAATTTAAAAGGCCCTTGTTAGTTTAGTTTTCAAATACTAGCTTAAAATCATCTTCGTCTTTGGGGATCTTTGTCCTCAGTTGTTTGGTTCAAATCGGGTCGTTTTGTTCTCGAGCGAGTTTGGATCGCGTCGAATCCGTAGACCCCTGCGCCCAGTTCACTGTACTTGAAAAAGGTAATTCTTCTTCTTTTAGGTGTTTTAATTTTCTGCTTTGCCTTAATCGTTGTTGTAGTTAATTTATTTATGCCTTAGTTGTTGTTTTAGTTAATATTAGTTCGACATGAGTTAGTGCGTGTTTACTAGTTTTCTTTAGCTAATTATCTGCTAACAGTAAGTTAGAATTGTATACATTTCATTGGTTGTTTGAATCATGTCGCAGTTGGTAAACTAGTTAACATATCCAGTGTGCTTAAGTAGTCAATATGTTTGTTGTAGACTTGGTTTAACATGCTAATTAGCCTAAATCTTGTATAGTTGTTGTTTGCTTAATGGACCAACCCTTATCATGCTAGAGTAAGTACCATAGTTTCAAAACTATATTCTGATAATAAGTTGCCCACTAGCATTTTACAAACTTCATACATGCTAAATGAATTAATAATAGTGCTGACATGTGCAGTGGCTTGCATAGTATGCATCAGTATTGATCACAATGGAGGTTGTAAGGCATTATGTGACCAAAGTGTGGTTTGCTTCTCTGCTGAGAGGTTACTTGATTAAAAGAAAAATTGCTGTGCTTGTTGTTTTAGTTTAAACTCAGTTTTAAACTCCATTAAGTTGACAATATCTTATAGTGTACCCCTGAAAAGGGACCCCATGCACTACTATGTTAACAGATTTTAGACCACCTGAAGTTAATCTATATGCCACTCTGTATGCTGTTTGAAAATATGTGTAGAGGAAGTCTAAGGCAGTCATGTGATCAGACCTGGAGTCTAATAATCATGATGTGGCCTGTGTGACATGAGTTGTTTTTTGTGGATTATGATCAAATGATTGATGTAGGCTTAGTCTTAGTTAGTTGATCCCAAGAAAGGTCCACTTGCCCTAAATGATACTCTATTTATTTTATGTCAAAGCATGTCTACTTTATTGAAATTAAGTCTGTTATTCATCCTTGCATTTGAAAAATCTGTTCTCCCTTTGAGACATCGCCAATTTTTATTGAGTGCATATCCTTTAAGATCATTTGTATGCTAGTGTAAGTTTAAAAATACTGATCCTATGAAAATCAGTCTACTTAGCCTTTGCTTGCAACTGTATGAGATCACCCAGCATGCTTGTAGATGTCATAAAAAGGATCTGTGAACCTGTCTGTCGTATGATCATTTACCTTTAAATGCTGTTGTTGTATAGCTGCATTTGTACTCCTCTAGTTTGGCATTCCCTTTTTTTCTGATCTTTGAGGGTATTCTGCTACGTTGTTGAGCATCTGATATATATCATGATAGATATAGGCTCCTATGTATGTATGGTTGTTTGTTCTTGCTGAGTGTTGTGTTCTTTTGGGAATTGACTTGTATGCCTACGAATAATTCTCTATGTGTTTCCAAAATATATGTTGTTTGTGACCAAAATTTGGAGTTTTATGCCTGAATGTGCGTGAAGATATACTCAGAGTATATCTAGAGTATACAGCTTAGGTATACCATGGTATACAAGGATTGTATGTTCAGGTATATGAGAGGTATATCATTGGATATAAGGCCTGTGAGTGTCCTTTGGAGTTCCCTGTTAACGTAATATATTAGATAGGTCTCATTTTGTGAAGTTTGTATGATAATCTGTCTAAGTGTAAATTCAATATGCCAAGGATATACCTCGGTACACTAGGCCTATATAATTTCGTGTATACCTTTTGGTAGAAAAGGACTTGTATACTTAGAATAGTGGTGGTATATCACCTTTAAGGAATTGGGATTGCTGTTTGACTCTAAAATTATATGTGCTTGGGCCTAGCCCCTGTTCATCCAAGTATGTTGGGCTTTCTTCTTCATGTATTGCATCTAGGCCAGTCTGATTGATTTATGTATCTCGTTTGGATTCTAGACTCTGTTCACATCATTTGAATTTGGGCCCGAAGCTTCCTTTCTAGTCCTGCTTCTTTTCTCATTGATGAGGAAACATATTTATTCTATTTTGTCAATTTATGGGGCTGTTACCTCTATTTTTAACACAACAAACTCAATTATTATATCTAAAAAAAGAAGTTACTGTTCAGTTACAAATGAATCAGCGTCCTCCAAAATTCTCTATACCCCATTTCAAATCAAAATCTTCACTGCTTCAGTTTCAGTGGGCTAAAATCAGAGAATAAATCAACAACCAACAATCAACAATGGAAACAAATTCAACCCAACACCCATATGAAACAAAAACTTCAATTCCAGTTGCCCCTGAAATCACCATGGGAAGCTTCATGTTTTGTTGATCTTAGCCTTCATATATCTCTCTATTAAATTCTTTTCCTATATTTTCCATGCAGGCTTTATATAGGTCTTACCATCATTCTACGACGGTCGTCGGAGCAACAATTTATTCAACCATTGGATTCCAGTGTAAATTTTCCTCATGTTCATTCTTCTTTCTTTCTACTTGGCTTTCACATTGTTTGTCCTAATAGAGGTATTTAAGACTACGTTAAGAAAAAAAATAGCGCAAAAAAGAAGAAAACCGAGAATAGCATCTGCAATTCAAACTTGACAAATGTATCTCCATATCTTATATTATTGCTTTTCCTTGATTTAGGTTGGTTTGTAGCAATAAATTTTGGATCTTTTGGTTATTTTGTCGTCTCTTCTGTGAGATCTGATTAATCTTGAATGTGTTCACTTAATGAGTTTTTCATCTACTATTTTATGCGGTTTGTTTGCCAGTTTTTATATGTGTTTGCTCGATAAGTTAGTACCGTACTTTAAAGTATTATTCGGGTTCCATTAAAAGCGTTTGTAGGGGAAAGTTGAACATTCGAATTCTATTCGCTAAATTCTTGAACAATATCAGAGAAGAAATTTATCATCCTTGAGAATTTGTTTTTACTCTTTCAATTTTTGCTATGTTATGGCCTATTTTATTTCAAAACTACATAATTCAATGATTTTAGGTGAAACATTAGGATGCCTGCAATTATAGCCATTCCAAATTTCCACTCTTTCTAGCCTTGGTATGTTTATCAAGCCTAACATATACAAAGTCGTACTAACAACTATCCTTTGTTTACTGTAAAATATGTTGGGAAGAAACAAGCAATAACCAAATTGCACGATGAGGTAACAGCGGAAGAAATACCAAGTCGAAACTTCCCACCCTATTTGAACCAAGAGAAGACAATAAACACTAGCACAAATGGAAATCCGGACAGTAGCTATACCAACAATAAAATAGCAAAGCAAGGAAAAATAAATCGAATGGAAGAGACCAAATTTACTTGGTAAAACCCCTTCAAGGTGAAGAGGAAACATCCACGGGACCTCCGTCCCACAAAAGCTTTACTATAATCAACAAGAGTTACAACAATGTTCTCCAAATGGCTACAACAACAAATCCAAGCACGGAGCAATAATACATAAAAGATAGCACCAAAACTAGCGAAGAAATGAGAGAAATCACCCCAAAAATGAGCTACTGTTCGTACTCGAAAACTGGAGCTACAGACGACAAAATCCAATCTCCACCGTTTAAATCGAAGAACCAGATGTTGAGAACCTCCAGTTCAAATTTCAGCACGATCCAGCGGTTAACGAATCGGAAACGCAATTTAAAGCGAACTGCTGTAGCTGAAAATTTCTGGACGAAAATCTATTTTCTCTCTCGCGTTTTTCTCTCTATATGGCTGCTATGAATTCACTCTTGTGTTCTAAAAATAAGACCTAAATTGATCCTATATATAGGGGAAATTTTGGGCAAAATTGGCCTGGTCCAAATTATATTGAGTTTTATTAATCCAATTCCACATAGGAAGGGAAAACCCAAAAACCTAATAAAATATTGGTTGTTGGAACTCATTTTGCTCAGAAGCTGCAGGTTTATTCATATTTGGTGTGTTTTTTGCGTACTGCAGTACATAAATTGCAGGTTTAGTCATATTTGGCCTAGTGATGTGGCAGGCCTTACTTATCAGGAAGGCAATTTATCTTTTCTCTCAATTAATAAAAGGTCAAAAGTTGCACTGCTTCTATTTTTCCTACATTTTTCTACCTTTTAAACGAAAAGCACCACTTCAAATATCTCATAACCCCACTGTTTCAAACCCCGGACTTAACGTTTCCAATTCATCCAACCAACTTCTCCGACAAGGAATGCAGGACAAAATATGTGTTCTTTTCCCTTATTTTTACCTCTTTGAAGTTATACAAATATTGAGATTCTCCATGTGCTAACTGACGGCGCAATCTTTCTCTTTTGACATTTATTTCTGCTTTTTACTTCTATAATTAAATACTTTGATAAGATTGTTAGTTTCTGCATAGACCAAGATTCATTTAAATTCTATTGCTAATTCTGAAATATGGCTTTCAAGGAAGATATGAGAGACTTGGTGGAGTTAAAGAATTCCTTCAAACAAAGATCTTCACGTTCTCGATTCCAACGCCACCCAAGGCAGTGGAGAAACAAACAGGTTAGAGGAAATCTTCATTGTGACAGGTAAATTTTATACTTGGTTTTAGAACTGTACAACTTCGATATGAATTATGATTAACGTATTATTTT
>NW_026723941.1:0-6097 GCF_029784015.1 Lycium ferocissimum
GAAACAAGTTGAAGGCTTGGTTTTCCCTTTCTTGTGCTGAATTTTAAGGTTTTTTTTTTGGAACTTTGGCTGAAAAAAAATGAGATTTTTGTCCCTTAAAACGGACTGCTGAAGTCGGTTTTACTGTAGCTACAGTACTGTAGCAGTACTGTAGCAGTACTGTAGCGGTACTGTAGCTGTACCGCGGGAAAGCTGTTTCTGCGCCGACAGTTCAGTTTGTAACGTCTATAATTCTCTACTCCGATATCCTATCAATGAACGGTTTGTTGCATTACAAACTAGACTCGACGAACTTCATTTTAGGATTTTGAAACACCTTAAAACTCCACATATACTATGATGAGGTACATGTCAAACTCATGCTCTGAAAACGCGGGGTATAACACTAATGTTTGTAATTTATGTTCGCCGCCTCAGTTTGACCCGAGGTGGGCCCGCAGGTCCTGAGAAATTCCCTTATTTGGTTTATTTGTCTTATTTCCGTATGATATGAAAAGGAAACATTTACTATGACTCTAAGTTCGTTTTAAACATCCTATGATATTAATTGAACGTTTTTCACTAAGTATGACACTAGATTTTCCAGAACGACACACGATGTATTTTCGAAAAATTGATAACTTAAGAGCCTTTGCGACTTTTGAATATGAATCCCGATTGACTTGTTACTTATTTTGAGGTAGCTAATGTTAATATAGATATATGTACATGAAACTATGTGTCGAGTTACGGAAATTTATTTTTAATGTGCACCTTTACGATTTACACTACTCTGTCGTGCAGATGATTATGATTTCGTTCGCCGGTACCCGGAGCCGGCTTTGTAATCGTGCGCCTTATGATAAATTCGGCAGTATGTTGTGTTTCGGTTTCGAGACCTCGCCATAGGAGGTTCGTATGTGGAGTTATCTTTGTGATATGGCTAATGATATGATTTGTTTCTTTGACGCGAGACGTCGCGATATGATATGTGTGTGATATGATATGTGTGGGGTTGTACGGAGATTTGAAACCTTCAGGGTATGTTGTGTTGTGGCACCGGTGTCGGGTGGTAGCCACGTTTGAAACGTTATGCACGATTTTGATTTGCATTATTTGTATATGCTCATGCACGGAGTTTGATACTTGATTTGGTATTTCTTCTTTGTACTCATATTTCACTACTTGGAGTTTGGATTTACGTACTCTATGCTTTACGTACTCGGTACCTCTTTCGTGCTTGACCCCACTCTTCGGGCTGCGTTTCATGTACGCAGTCTTGATATACGTCAGGAGACCCGCCGGTGTAGGCTACACGTTCTGTTGTCTTGGATTGCTCCTTTTGATCAGGAACTGTTTGTTGGTATATATATCTTGTTATGTATATGCTTAAATACATTTGGACTATTTGGGTACGACGGGGCCTGTCCTGATCATATGTTTTGTTCGGATCTGTAGAGAGGCTGTAGTCATCTATGTGGGTCGAGGGTCCTACGTATGTTTGTTTGTTGTGATTGTACCTTTATCTTTGTCCGTTTGAGGTACGAGGCCGCGCGGCCCATATGTACGCTTATGTGTATATATGTGTTCGGCGATGTATATTCCGCCGCCCCTCGTCTTGATATGATATCTTATATCAGATTTAAATTAATGAATATAATATCGGAGCTATGATGAATTATGATGATTTGATATGAATGTCTAGTTCGGGTGTCCAAATAGGCGCAGTCAGCCATGAGGAAATTTGGGTCGTGACACTATCTATCTTTGTCCTCCATAGGAGGTGGGATTATACTTGTAATATCTTCACCATGTCTTAAGGCAATAAAAGTGACAATTTGTTAACATCCCATTCTCCTTGATTTTACTCACTTCATTAACGATTTTGCACCTTTCATCGCTAGACTTCTCCGGGCCCATAACGCCAAAGCCTCTATTCTGTCCGATTATCAAACCTAAATTGAGAGTTTCCCATTTTTAATTTGCCACCAAATTTGATGCTCCTTGTGTCTCTTTCTTGTAATATCCTTTTCCATGTCGAGAACCATATTTCCGTTACAACACCGCATAATTCTCTTTTTTACGGTATTTTTTGGAAAGCACTCCATAATGATGGTTTTGTCACAAAGTTCCACCATAACTTACAATATAAAGCTAAGGAAACATCATTCGGTGATCTATGACCAATCCCTCTCTCTATAGTAGGTAAACATAATTGATTCCAAGAAACCCGGTGTCTACTCTTTCCCCTATAGTACTACTACAAAGAATTGAGAAAACGTCTGTCATGCGTACGTTTAATCACCTGATCTGGAAGTATAAGCTGAGATAATAGATCTGCTCGGCATGCTTTGTAAGACATGTTTGATCAAAATAACTCTTTCCCCCAAAAACTGACATCTTGCCTTTCCATCCTTGTTATCTATTCATTATCTTGAGCAAGATTCCCTTTGAAAAAGTACGTTCCTTCTCACATGGAATATTGGGCATCCCTAAGTATATGAAAGGAAATTCCCTTTCTTTCAATGCCGGTAACAATTTCCACGGGAATCTTGATATCCCCCGATACATTTTGATGCATATATACATAACTCTTTCCTTTTTAATTTTCGCACGACACTTTTTTCGAGCATATTCGGAATCTGCCGGATTAGCTATAAGGATAAAGCATCTGCGGATGAGAAAATAATCATATCATCAATATACTTTGAGATGATTGATTTTCGGACACCACTTAGGCATTCCAAATCCTTTTTGAATTGAGTTGTATTATGTAAAGCATTCAAATTCCTTGTGAGAACTTCGATGTTAGAATAGACAAAGTAGGAGATAAGGATCTCCTTTATTTAACCGAATAGTGAAAGAAACCATTTTAATGTCCATTTATCAATACCGAAAACCGATTATTGACGACAATTCTATAAACCATATCTGTCAATCTCATTGAAGCCTTGTTGCCTTAACACTTTAGTCAAAAACCAAAGATACCTATCATAGGCCTTGTCGCCGTCATTTCACCACCACGTTGGCATCCATGGTTCTGAGTCTAATATCACATACTATTTCATGTGTGAGTAGAATATTCTCAACCATGCTTCTCGCACAAAAGCAGAAGCTTGGTTCGGTGAAACAATATTTGATAATGTATCAACTAGCCTTTCATGAATCAATCTAGAAAAGATTTTATTCACAAAGTTACTTAAACTAATTAATCTCGTTTCATAAAAGGTTGCAATGATATCCTTTTAGGAAATAAGACAAATTAGTATGAGTAATGAATTTAGGTAATTGACACCACGGAAAGCAATAGACCAAATTAATAATATCCTCTTTGATAAGTTCACGAACATCTCTGAAAAAATAAACCGGTAAAGCCATCTGGTCCTCACCCTCTCTTACTCATTAAAAAATTTTGAAAACCACATTCTTTATCACTTTTCGGTTGGTATATCACAATTTCTTCATTTTATTTCCTTAGTAATTAATTGGGGAACATGGTCAAGCATTTGAAATTCAGGTAGGATCCTCTTCCTTTGTGAATTGATCTATAGAATCTGAGATCTTCGATTAAGTTCTTCTTTCTCATAGAACCAATTTCCTACGATCTTGAATTCTTTTATTGTCACATCGTCCTTCTTCCTTGAACATATGCATGGAAAAATCTAGTGTTTTTGTCCCCATCTTGAAACCATTGCATCCTGCTTTTTTATATTCAAAATTCCTACGCACAGGAGGTGATCGGGTGGGATTATATGATGACTATGGTGAAATTGAGCCTTGAAAAACATCATATGATGACTATGGTGAAATTTTTCAAGGCTCGATTCCTCACTTTTGTATTCAAAATTCCCGCACGGACCCTTTATAGATTTTCCCTATTGGTTGGAGTAGGTTGTAGTTCAAATTGCACTTAAATGCAACTTAATCACATCTTCGATGTTTCTATCTCCTTAAAAATGTTGTCACATATCTACATCACTTCAGGTTAATCTGCCTTCACTTTTTTTCATTTTATGGTGAAAACGTGTGAAAGGATTTACCATAAGTCCACTATCCATAATGTTTTTCTTGTATCAAAAAGGTATCTGCTTGACCCGAATTCAAAATTTTTAAAGGTTTTTGATTGATTGTTAACTCCACGAATATGAAATCTACAAAGGAGCATGATGTTACACCTCGAAAAATTTTATGTCGTCATATAATAGATAGACAAACAAAGGGGCACGAAGTACACAATGTTTCAATAAGAAAAAATGGCATTAGATGATCTAATTAAGATTCCAAAGATGGGGGGAAGTGAGAGGAGAAATTTCCCTTAAGGGGGGAAAGCTTATGTTGTGTTTTGGAAAAGTTTGAAAAAATTTTGAGCAAATTTTGACTTAATGATGTCTTAAGGAGGAGTTATAATGATCCTTAGATTGGTAATGAAGTGTTAAACAAGGGTCGAAGGTTTTTAAAGGATTGGAGAAAAAACGAACGATTGAAATCGGTTAAGAGGAATGGGGTTATACGGGGCTTATCGGTCGTATAGCATTATACGGTCCTATAGCATTATAGGGTTCGTATAAGTCGTATAACACCCGCGAAATGGTGTCTTGGCTAATGGTGAACCAGGACACTTACCGGCCCTCAAACTTATATGGATCGTATAAGTGGTTAAATACCCCAAAAGGGGGGATTAGTTAAGTATAAATACTGTTCCCAACCCCTAAATTTTATTTTCCCCCCTTTTCTCTCTCTCAAAGGGTTCTAGAGGGCCCAAATTCTTTAAGAACTCAAAAAGATTCAAAATGAACTTCATCAAAAAAGAGGTTAAATGTAAGAAGCTCGCGAGTTTCCAAAACAAGGAATCTAAGTAGAAGTGAAGCTAGGGTTTTTGGGGAAAAGGGTATCTCGCTCAAGGCTTATTCTTACACTATATAAGGTAAGTTTTATGATCATTCCATGTGGTTTAAAGTAATGAGAGGTTGAAAGACTTAATTGTGAAGGATATAGAAAATGGGTCTGAATGTGAGGATAGTGACATTTTGGTGGTAGTTTGGAATAAATCATGACTTTGATATGTTGTGATTATAATTATGTTATAATAAAAATTTAGGACATGGGATAAGCATTATATGGAGAAAAAAATAGTGTACTATGACCATGATTATGGAGGAATTGAATGAAATTATGAAATGTGGATAACTTTGATGAATGATGATTGTTGTTTATGATATTGTGAATGTTGTTATGGATGTTTGGGAGTTGATATGTACTATAGGGGAAAATTGTTTAAAAAAAGTAAAAGCTGCCCAATTTTCTCTAGCATTAGTAAGCACGTTCTATAATCGATTAGCTAATGTTGATGCGAGCTCTCTTGAAGATAGAAACGTGAGCGTTAAGGGGCGACAGTGATAGAATAGCTAAATGAAAAGGTATGTGAGGCTAATCCTTTTCCATGGAATGCTCCAAAGGCATGAATCCTTCTATTTTCCCCGATTTCCCCAAATAAAAAGGGAAAATATGAGTCCTAGTAACGAGCTTTTTCTAAGGTGAAGAAAAAAAACGATGAGCATGATAATGATGATGAGGGGTTTAAGTACAAAGAATCTTAAAGTGAGGTACGATGTACGTATGTCCCTTCTTTACATAGGGACATTATAAAGCTAAGTGCGCAAGTTTCGAGACAAAACTATTTTGGGGTTCCCGGTAAAAGTTTTACCCCCCGATTTGTTTTTATCCAAGTTGCCTATGGTTTTGTTTGGTAAAAAATTATTGGAGAATAAAGGGGTTTAAATTTAAACCAAAATTGGATGACTAAGTGAGATTAAGAACATACATCCAGTAAACAAGTGGCGTGTGGGCCCCTTGTGGTTTGGCCAACCTTTATTTGGGTAAGAACTTGGGTGGGACAATGTCAACTTTGTGGACTACATATATAAGGAGGATTGTTGAGTCATAATTCAATTAAAGTTCTTTAAAACAAATTAGAAATTAAGAGATAAAAGGAGAGTCCAACTAGTTGGGAAAATGACACTCAAAATTTATCCAAAAAAATTTAAATTTTTCCCAAACAAATCAACTCCTTCAAGTGTATAAGGATGTGTAGTAGTTGTTGGGAAGAGACAAAATGTAG
>NW_026723942.1:0-5658 GCF_029784015.1 Lycium ferocissimum
GAAATTTGGGTTAACTACATCGTAGACCCATCAAATGGATGTTAGTAAAAAAATTTACTCTAAGTGCTCACATGTAAGCAATATGGCCATGACAAGCGTTCGTGTGGGCAACAAGGCCGTGGTAGTACAAGCACGTCTCGAAGTAATGAGCCTCAGAACTTGAAGATTGTATTGTTATTGTAATTTATTATTGTATTGCTTTGAATTAGTATTGTAATTAAATGGAATGAATTATTTTTTAATTAGTATAAACCTCTCGTATTAGATGAATTATTATTAAATCAAATATTTATATTTGTACATTCAAATATAATAAAACACTTAAATCAAAACCCTATAAATATGACAAGTTTCAAAACTTACTTCGGGCACTTTAGAACCCCTAAACGACGATCCAAACGTTTAAGTGGACTTGATGTAATGAGCGGGACATTATTGTATGCAAAAAAAGATATTAAGTTTTATATAAAATATTGATATTTTTGGGGTTTTGAAACATGACTAATCTTTCCTTAAAGTATGAAAAAAAACGTGATTGGAAAGGTAACAAAAAAAAAAAAAAAAAAAAACAAGCCTCTTTAGAATTGTGCGTAAAAGGGCCCCAAAATTCATTTTGTTGGTCCTTTCACGCCGAATTTCGTGCGTAAACCTACTAATGTTTTTTTTTTTTTTTTTTTTGTTTGGTTTTTTTTTTTTTTGTGCTACTAAAGTCGCGGATTCGGGTTTTTATGGGTCGGATTGGGTCAGTTTTGAATCAAAACCAAAATCAAACCATTCTAGTTGATTTTTAAAATTCTTAAACCAAACCAAACCAAATGTAATACATATTCATCGGTTTGGTTATAGTCGGTTTGGATCAGTTTTTCGGTTTTTAAGAAAACTAACGTTATTTTCCTCTTTCATGTATTTTTTTCCTACAATTAGGAGGGGATTTTCTATTCTTTTCCAACTTATAATTCGTTATTACCCTTTTATTGTGGTAGCCATTATATTCTTGGATTATGAAGAAAATGTCTTAATATTTATAAGTTTTAATTAAGTGAATAATATAAGAAATACAAATATAGGTAAATTTCATAGTTGTTTATTTGAACAAAGAAAGTTTGAATCATGGATTTCTTTTTAGAAATAGGCTTAAGGTATAAAGGTCATTAGCCTACTATAGATAAATAAATTTTTTATTGAAAAAGTATACAATTATTTAAAAGTATTTATAAAAAATAATATATTTTACATATTTTAAAATCAAAAAAATTTTATAACTTTTTTGTTTGGTTCGATTTTTTTTTTGGTTTGTTTTAGTAAAATAAAAATCAAAAAATATCATCGGTTTTTAACTTTTAAAAACCCAAACCAAATCCAACTAAAATAAATCTGGCTTATTTAATTTTTTGGTTCGGTTTGTCATTGGTTTTAACAACCCCGGAACACCCCCTTTTATTTTCGGATCGATAAGAGTGTTGGTTAGTTTTTTTTTTTTTTTTTTGAGAAAAAAAAATTAAACTTATCAAAATAAAAAAGTTTAATATTTTTTTTTTGTTTTTCCCAAAGTAATGGATCAAACTCAATACTTTTTAATTAGGGACGTTAGTAAAATTACCTTTTGGGAAGTTATGTTTTTTGGGGTTGAAATTAAAAGGGGGAAACTCTTTTTTCCAAAAGGTTGGGGCCCTGTTTTTTTTAAAACGGTTCCCATTTTTAACCCTTTTATCCTACTAACCCTTGGGTGTCACTTTTGCTCTTTATTCAATCTCTCTTCCTTTTGGGACATTAAATTTTTTCCTTTATTTAAATGGTTTAATCAAAAATTTCCCCCTGAGCTTATACTCAAATCCTTTTACACACTTTTGATCATGAAAATTGTTGACGCACCTTTTTTTTTAAAAGCCGTCTAGTAAACACCATTTTGATTAAGTGACACTGACATATTTTACACGACAATTGAGCATTAAACAGAAAAAAACCCAAAGGGCTTTTACAAGTCTTTTTTTTTTTTACAAACTTTTTTTTTAAAAATTTTAAAAATTTTCGACAAAAAATAAAAAATTGAAAAAAAATTTTCCTTTCCCTAACCAAACACACCTTATATTTTGTTTATTACTAATGGAAATTTTATAAATTGTGTTAAGTTTATTTGTAGGAAAAAATTCAAATTTTGGGGTTTTTAGTAAACTCAAAGAACGAGGGTGTTTTCTCTGTTCTCTGAATGTAAAAATATTTTGGGGGGGAATGGGAGTTGGGGAAAAATGACAATGGGGTAGATGAGTTTGGGTACTGAGAAGATGACAATGGAGGAGATGAGTTTCGAGTACAAAAGGGGTGTTGGGAGACATATTTTTGTGCGGATTGCTCTTCAAACGTCTTTAATTTTTGCTCCTCATATATGTGGAGTTTATTTTGGGGAAACAACGCGCCCCCCCTTAAAGAAAATTATGGGGTACTTCTTTAAAAAATTTTGAAAAAATAAAAACTATTTCCCCGAGATGCCCCAAAATTAGATCCATAGGGAAAAATATCGGATGGTATCATGGAAGTCGCCCTTCTTTTTCCCCTTATAGTCTATATATAAAAAACAGAGGATTATGATATTTGTTCATTTTTTAAAAAACCCTTTTCTAAAAAAAAACCCTCGTACCATCTTTATATACTTTAAAATTTTTTATTGGGGGGGGCCCTAAAATTGTAAGAGACCTCTGGGAACCATGGCTTTCAGGATATAAATATCTTGGATGGTACTTAATAAAAACTTTTCCTACAATCACGACATATAAATATACTGTTGATGTCATGGAGGAAGGATTTCGAGCGAGGGGGCACCTCGGGTAAATATTTTTGGGCCCGGGGGGTCAGGGGTGAGGGGGGCGGGGGTGATTATTTTTTTTTTTAGGGGTATTTGGGTTAGTTTTCCCTTTTTTTTTCCCCCGCTACTACTTAATGAAAATATGGGCCCTTTCGCGAGGAATTTCGTAACTTTTTATTTTCCAAACTTTTTTCCCCGGGCAAAAATTTGTAGGAATTAAGTTATGGGGGAAATTTTTTGAGATTTTGTTATCGAGTATTGAAATTTTTTGCCAATAATTTGTGTGGACGTTAGATACTATCTTAAATTAAAACCATAAATAAAATTAAAAAATATGTCGTTTTTATTATTTGATTTTAAAAAATTCTCCTTGTCCGGCTAATTTGTGTGTTTTTTCGATACTATAAAAAAAATTATCCGGAAAAATATTTAAAAATTAAAGACCCCCGGAAAAGGGGGGCATTTGTGCGAATGACCTGTTGGGAGATGAGGACTCAGGGTAAAAAAAAAAAAATTGTAAGTAATTTTCAGTTATGACATGTGTCGCACATTAATTGACGTGCGTAATGTAATTTCTAAGAAGAGGTCAAGCACAAAAATAATGAACTGAAAAGGAATGTGTAAAGGAAAATATCGGTACAACCTCAAGGAGTAACTATGTATTAAACCTTTAAAGTACAAACTAAAAACATGCGTGAGATATTAAATTAGCTATCATTTGAATTAGAGATGTACTAACACCTGATCCATTTTCTAGTAAGAACATCATATGAATGAATACAAGATTACACCAACGGGTGACGTTTAAATCAATCTAAAATAAAAAAAGGGGGTTTTGGATATATTTTCAATTGAGTTTAGGGAATCTAAAGGAAAAATTTTTGACAATCAATAAAAGAATTCTAAAACACTTTTTTAAAATTTAATTTTTGTTAAATAAAAATAAAACAATTATAAAGGGATAAAGTGATCAATGGATTTACAAAAGAAAACAAGATATGGAAAAAGAGAATTATTTAATGTCAAAAACGATCCCGCATTTTTTCCCACAATTTGAAAAATCAATTCCCATGTGTCTTTTACTCTTTTTGGGGTTTCTTTTTTAGTTCACTTGAATCAAACTGGGCATTAAAACAATTAGGTTGTTTTTTCCCCCTCCCAAGCTCCCCCCCCCCCCCCTCCTCCCCCCATCCCCTCTTTTTTTTTTTTTTTTTGGTTTTTACTAAAACCCTTTAATTGGAGGTTTCAAAAAACTCCTCCTTCCAAGGCACCAAGAATCCTATCACTAGGGTTAAACCCTTTGACGGGGGTTTTTAAATCAAATTTGCTAATTAATCCTAACTCTAATATCCCCTCTGAGTTTAATTAAGAAAAATGGGGGTGTCCCGGGGGGTTTTCCCCCCCTTTGGAAAGCAATAAAAGCACAAGATTAATAAGATAAATATAGACTTATTCACTAACTAGCAAGTATTTAATTAATACAAAAGCAAAACAACACTAATCCAAACCCTAATGTTGTTTCTAAATACAATACTCAAATCTAAAATTTAAAACTACACCACTAAATATTCAATAAAAAAAAAAAAATTGAGGAAAAGGGTAAAAAAAGCATTGAAGGGTTTCTTTTTCCCCAATGGTTAAATTAATAAACCCTTCCCAAAAAATTGAAAAAAAACCAAAGATTACAATAATTCCCTCCATGTCTTTTTTTATAGTTCCCCAATTTTCAATCAAAATATGATAAAAAAAAGATAAAAAAAACATCAAATTTTAAGATTTATGTTTTGACCACTTTTTTTGCCTCAATTCGGTTTCTCATTTTCTTAATTTTGTCTCTTTTTGACTTTTTTTTCAAATTCAAAACTCTTCTTCAAATAAAACCTTATACACAATAAGTTCGATATTTTTTTTCCTTTAACATAACAAAAACTCAAGTAAATAGCATGTTGAAAATGATTAAATACCAACAATTATAACCAGTCAACCCTAAAATCAGATTGATACCTACTTAAGCAACTGGTCCAGAAACAACAAAGTATCAATCTTTAGACAAAGGGATAATAGATCACAAAGCAAATGACAAAAGAAAAGAATTGTGTATGCGATGGGCAATAACAGCGCCCCCAAAAAAGGATAAAACGTGGACCACGAGTCTAACAAAAGTGAGAGTATGACCACAACATGGACTAGGGGTGTCTTCATTTTTATCCTAGAACATCTCTACAGTATGATTGTGGAACCGGATATAGCCTCGGCTTCGAACGCATCACCAAAAAATTACCTATTTTACTACAAACTTATTTGCAATTTTCTAATGAATTATAATGTCAGTGCCCGGAAATTATGTCAAAAACGACCATTGGGCTTCTAAACTCGAGGTCTAATTTTGTGATAATGGATAAATTTTTTAACATTTTTTTTTCATTGAGTAAAGTTTATATCATAATATGCTTGTCACAATTAAGCTATTTTAGACCTACCATTCTTTAGTAGATGAGTAGGCAGGCTAATGTTTCTTAGTAAATTTTGGAGAAAAGCAAAAATTCCCCCTTTTCAAAAACGGGTTTTTTGGAAAAAAATTTACCCCGGGTCGAAAAAACCATATTTGACATTTTTGACCCGCGAGGGAAAAAAAAGGAAATCACATTCTCGAAATTGGGAAAAAATTTTTTTTCCCCCTTTAAAAAAATTTTTTTATATTAAATTATTTTAACTTTTCGACTGTGGTCAAAACTTATTTATATTTAAATATATTAAAAAAATTTAAATTTTGCCCTTGGTGAAATTGGGTTTTGGATTTTTGAAATCGGTCGAAATTGTATTTTTCGGGGGAAAATTTCGACCACGTGGTCAAAAAA
>NW_026723943.1:0-11507 GCF_029784015.1 Lycium ferocissimum
GAAGACGACGATCCTCTGCCATCGGAGGCTCCACCTCAGACCTAGAAAGGGACAAAGCAAAGGGGCCGGGCTTTTACTTGCAAATTCAACCAAAAGACACGTTAAATGAAACCCTCCATTTGATTCACGTGATAAGGGGTTATCGATCGGATTCACCTTTTTTCGGGAACCGAACTTGAACTCGCCCCGGCCCAAATAATCAGGATGATCAAACCTCTTGCCTGCAAATCGAGGAGGTGCACTAGCCACTGAGTGGCCTGAGTGCCTGTAACTTTGCTACCTCTGACTCCCTTTGAACTCATTGGCGGTGCTTGAAGATCTGGCCTTCTTATTACGACCTCTATCAGAATCATGCTCACCTCTTGGCGGCTGCTGCTGTTCTTCCAAATTCTGGGCATGGGCCTGAATACGAGAGATATCCATTCCTTCCCGGAGTGAAGCCGTCAAACATTCCTTAATCAAATGTGTCCCTAATCCACTCACAAACCGATGTACACGGTCTTCCATATCAGCTACCATCGTGGGGGCATACCTTGCCAAGGAATTAAAGCAAAGACTATACTCTCCAACACTCTTATTCCCTTGTCTAAGATTCAAAACTGCCACCACGCCGCCGAACCTCCGCAGCAGCAATGTCGAGAAAAGCATCCACAAACCCCCGCATACACGGCAAGGAGTGAGCACGACTCCTCTAGATGACATCCAAACTGCATACCAATGTACCGCAACATCCCGTAATCTGTAAGAGGCTAATTCTACTGACTCAATATCAGAAGCATGCATTAATGGTAACGTTCTCGACATCTCATCTATAAAGCTCTGCCGGTCCTCATCCGATTTCGACCCAAAGAACTCTAGAGGGTCTAAACTGATAAAATCGCGGGCTCTAGCACTAATAGCTCTGTCACCATGTCCCGTACTTTGCCGTTGGGCCTGAGCGGCAACTAACTGAGTCAGCCAAAAAATTACTTGTTTTATCTCCTGGCCTAAGGCACCTGGAGCAAGGAATCGGGGGTACGGAGCCGGACCTCGGGGCCCTTTTCGCTCCTTTGAAACGGGTGGGGCGCGGGAGAGGTCCGAGACGGGGACATCGTTATGAAACTCACCCTCTACTACTGTGCTGGTGGTCCTCGCTCAATGCTTCCTTCGACCACCGTCTTGCCCTTCTCGGCCACCGTAGCTTTCCTTTTTTGCGCATACTAAAATCAGTAACACACAAGCAGAAAAGTGGTGAAAACTCGATAACATGGCTCTATCGCAAGATCGAAGACGAGAAAGAAGGTTAATTATTCCTAAATGCCCTGCTGCCTCCTGTTTATAAGTGTGGCGCGCTTCACACCCATAAATAGGACTCTACCGGAGATGGCTCATAGATAATTCCTCGGACGAACTGCTCTGATACCACTTTTGTCACTACTTAACTAGAGGGCCATGACGGGCACCCGGAGTTAACATGCGGAGCACCTCTAAACATAGATCTTATAATCATTTCTGGGTGGACCATAAAGATAGCTCATGGCTATCAAATCTGTAAAGACATGTATCGCAATATAACAGTACATCTCTGATAATCTTCGACAATTATGCCCCTCATTACTGGCCATCAATGACAGCAAAATGTTACACAACGATATGAACCGGTAGGGTTGGGAAACATAAAACTGTACATACATGTCTGTGAGCCTCTACATAAAATACAAGTAACTATAAGGTCCAATACCCAAAGATCCAAGCAGCTTCGAAGTAAGTGGAGTGCTCCTGAGAATCCGCTGATCAATCACCTATGGGTCAGATCTGTCTACCTGTCTACCTGCGGGCATGAACGCAACGTCCACAAGAAAGGACGTTAGTACGAGCAATGTACCGAGTATGTAAGGCATGAATAGTAATATAGTGAGAGATACCGAGCATGGAGAATATTATAATGAACGTATGAAGATAAAGTAATATAAAAGAGATCAACCTGTGCCTCTGAATGCCCTTTTAAGGCGAATGTCGTGCATGCTTAGCTTTTTAGAAAAAAACTTTACCATACATATCCATATATAATATCTCGTCCGGCCGTTATGGCACGATAATATAAATATATATATATATATATATATATATATATATATATATATATATATATAGCATCTTACATGGTGTTATCTTACTCCATTGCTGTTTACTTCGGCAACCGTGCTAACCCACCCGGGTACCTCTTATCGTACTCTCATATTCACATCTAGGTGAGCCACATGGCTTACTCATAATTTATATGCATCAATAGTACTAATCTCGTCACAACAACACATTTATATCATCATCAATAACAATGCCCATATCCATATATACAAGCCGATGAGGCTATCAAAATGATATACAAAATATAAGCCGACAAGACTAAGGACATCTAATCATACACAATCGTCTACGAGCCTCTAAGGAGAGTATGTCACATCATATAGGCGGGACAGGACCCCGCCTTTACCATAGGTATGTACACAAAAGAATAAGACCAAAAGTTGTAGCTCCGGAATGAAATGGAGCTTCTCTATGTAGTCCCTGAGTGAGAAGTCTATGGATCGGCCCCGTCTCCCCGTCCACTGCGGCACGACGCGTCCACAAACAAAAGGACGTCGATTTAATAATGTACCGAGTATGTAAAGCATAATCAACATCATAATATGAGCATAAAAGATAGCACAAGAAATAGCATAGGATGGGGGAATCGGGGAGTAGTAGAGCCATCATCATAATTACTTGCTTATCTTTCATAGGGACCTTCCATTTCTATTGCATGCTTGTGTACATACATATATACGTATACCTATGTCCATATCCGTATACATATCCATGTCCATGATCATATACATATTCGCATCCATATTCATATCCGTATTCATATACATATTCGTATTCATATACATATTCGTAACCATAGCATACCCGACCATAAAGGTCCAAAGTGGTTTCACATACCCGCCATGACAAGGTGCCTGCATACATACCCCGGCCCTACCAAGGCTCAGTGTTATCCATACCCAACTGTAGTGGTGTGCAAGCAATAGGTATCACACCCGGCCGTATAAGCTCGGTGTTACATAATAGTCATACATACTTAAATCCATATACGTAGGAGTTCATTAGTATCATCGTCATCATTGACATCATCACTTTCATTATATCTATCCTTATAGAATCAACTATCATATAAGAGAGACAATAGAATCGCGAACGTATCAAGAATCATAAGCTTTGGTAATCTTAGAGATAGAGTCATTTGGAAGACATTATGGAACTCATGAAAGGATACATATATGTATATATATAGCAAGGTAACCATGCCTTAATGAAAGAAGGGTTAGCCTTACATACCTCTTTATCTCCTTAACTATTTAAGGTTCCCTATTGAAGCTTGAATAATCTACATTTGGAAGGATTCATAACATGGTTAAGCCTTAATGATACTCCTAAATTCAAACTAGAATAATTCATGACCTAATGAAAATTGGGTAGCATTTCCCCTATTTCGTCAACTTCCAACATATCACAAAACAACTCCCAACAACCACAATAATATCCACAATATCATAATCGAGTATTCACATTCGATTTAGCCTTCAAAATTCATCCTTGTGTTCAACTTATGCTAGCAACTTCATACCCATTTAGCACATTTTCATATAATGCTTCTTCATCACCATTATTACTTTCCATAGCAAGATTATATCTATATCATACTAAGAATCATATCTCAAGTTAGCTTACTACTAAAAAACCTCATAAAAATTATATTTAAAACTCATCTTCCACTTTTTCCTTCTACCCAAGTTGTTCAACAAATAAACATTCTTAATAGTATGTAATAAGTATGAAAACTAACCTTTTATCTCATAAGAATGAGTTTTGGAGCAAGCTATCAACTTATGTGAAAATCCAAGCTTCAATATCCAAAGAATCCTTGGAGTTTATTAACCCTAGCAAGACTTCTAGCATATGGGTATCTTGATTCTTGCCTCTTGATATTTAACCTCTCTTGGATTTAGCTTGAATTAGTTTATGGAGTGGAAGAGAGGGTTTTTGGAGAGCTTTGGATCTGATTTGGTAAAATAATATGTCCAAATAAAGTGGAACTAAATATATAATGCGGAACTTAAACTCCCGTCGGGCAATTCTGCGCCCATTTTGACGGGCCGTATAAATTCCTACGGACCGTCAAATGGTCCGTAGAACTGCCCAGTCAACCAAATATGGGTCACCGTGACCATTTGACGCCGGGCCGTGTCAATTTGACGGACTGCAGAATTTTTGCGGGGACGTCAAAATTCCCCGCGGGCCATCAAATGGTCGCGAGAAATTTTCTTCTCAGATAGTCTGTCGTAGAATGGCCATAACTTTTTATTCAGACGTCACATTGACGAGCGGTTTGTTGCGTTGGAAACTAGACTCGATGAAATTCAATTTGGACAAAAGAAACCACCAAACTCCTCATATTCTAGGAGATATATCCCCATCAATTTGGACCAAAATTCTGTCCGAAAATTTTGCCAAGTTTTACCAAAGTTCCCACAAATTCAATTCCTTTATTTGTTTGTTCTTAAATCCTTCCATAGCTCATTTCATGGGCTTAAACCCCCATAACCATAATATGGGAACATGTAATGTCATATATCCTAAGGTAACTCCCGTTTTTGCGATTAGGACAACTAACGCCTAATGAATCTCAACGGACGAAACTACGAGGTGTAACATTCTCCCCCTCTTAGAAGCATTCGTCCTCGAATGATAGACTCTTAGGGATTCTAAAAAAATTTGCCGCAGTTTCCCCTATAATATGGCACTACCATCCGCACAAGCAACCCAAAATACATCACCTCACTTTGGCTATAACAACACAACAATAACCATGGCCACACACGACCAAGAAAACATCAAGAAAAGCATTACATACCGAGGTTAATGGCGTCTCTGCTCGAATCTCTTCGAACGTGAAAATAAATGCGGTACTCGCACTTCATGTCCTCTCTCTCTCTCTCGCTTCCCAAGTCATTTCCTCTCTATTATTATTCCTTCATAAAACTTTAACTGAAGCTACCTCTTTGGTTCGGAGCTTTCGTACTTGCCTATCTAAAATGACAATGGGGACTTCTTCATAAGACAATTGTTTAGTAATGTCACGACCTAACCGGAGGGCCGCGACGAGCACCCGGTGCTAACCCACCCGGTCACCTCTTAACATACTTTCACATCACATCTAGGTGAGCCACATAGTTAAATCAAGCTTTCAATCGTCATCATTCTAATCTCATTCGACGACAATTCACTTATATCAACATTAACAACTACGCCCATATAAATGTACATAAGCCGACGAGGCTAACATAATAATATCCCAAAATATAGGCCAACAAGGCCAAACATATCTAACCATATACACATGTCTACGAGCCTCTAAGAAGAGTACATCATATCATATAGGCGGGACAGGACCCCGCCGTGCCCATAAATATGTACACAAAAGAATCCATACCAAAAGCTGCAGCTCCGAAGGAAATGGAGCTCCGCTATGTAGTCCCTGAGAAATATAGCTATGGATCAAGTCTGTCTCCCTGGCCACCTGCGGGCATGACGCAGCGTCCACAAACAAAAGGACATCAGTACGAAGAATGTACTGAGTATGTAAAGCATGATCAATATCAATATGAAAGCATAATAGGCAACATATGAAATAGCATAGGATGGGAGATAATAGTAATATCGTCATAGCACTTACTTGCTTTCCATAGGGACATTCCATTTCTATTGCGTATCCGTGTACATACATCCATATCTGTACTCATTGACCTTTCGTATCCATTTTCGTATTCGTATTCATATTTCCATTCATACTCTTACTCATATTATTTACATCTCATATACATTGCATATACATAGCCTTTGCATAACATTTACATATACTTAGCGCATTCGTACTCATATTGATGTCATATACATAGTATTTAGATAGTACCCATTTACCTTTCGACCACATATTCATAAGGTTCGATATTATATACATAGCCTTTACTTAGCCCTTACATATTCGTATTCAATTGATGTCATATACTCGTTGTCATACATACGGCCCTACCAAGGCTCGGTGTTATCCGTACCCAACTACAAGAGGCTCGGTGGTGCGCGCGCATTACATATATACATATCTACTATATTCTACCCGGCCATATAAGCTCGGGGTTTCATAATAGCCACACACGGGCACATAATACATATAAGCTCGCTCATAAGCATCTTTAACCTTTTTACTATCATCATTCATTACATCTATCCTTAAAGGATTTCTCATCGTATATGGAACTTAGTACAATTGTATCATATTTAAAATCATAAGATTAGTAGCTTTTAGAGATAGGATCATTAGAGAATATCGTAGGCTCATAGAAGGATAGATATTTGGCCAAAAAAATCATGCCTTATGAAAGAATGGTTAGCCTTACATACCATTCCGTTCAACTATTCTATCACTTGCACATGCTTCTTCAATGCTCACGTTTCTACCTTCATTAGAGTGTATACTAACATTAGAGAATTGATAGCTTAGCATTCATGACTAAGGCTAGAGAAAATTGGACAACATGTCCTTTATTTATACGACTTCCTCCATACCTTAAATCAACTCCCATATATCAATAATAACATTCACAATATCATCACAATAGCCTTTATCCAACTACATTATCCTTACTTCTCAATTCTCTTCAATTCATCCATATTCATGGTCATATCACACAATTTCATTCATTCATATTCAAGGTCTACTCCATGCTCTCAATATCATTTTTAACATGATTATAATCATAATGTATCAAGAATCATAACTCAATCCCAACATTTACTCAAAAGTGACACTATTCCCACATTCATGACCCATTTCCTATTTCCTTATATAATCCAAGTGTTTCAACTTTCAAATACCTTAAACAATAAGGAAATATCATAAAACTTACCTTAGATGGTGTAGGAATGAACCTTGTGTGCAAACACTTCTCTTGAGAAAAACCCTAGTGTCACCTTCTCTTGAATTGGATGAACTTGGATGTTTCTTACACTTGATTCACTTAGTTTGATGTAGTTGATCACTAATATCTCTTGAATTTGTGTGTGTTCTAGAGAGTTCTAGAGAGAAAGTGAAATATGGAAATGAAATAATGAACTTGGTCCTCTTTTTAATAACCTAAAAATCTCGATCTTTCGGGACATTATACGGACACTTATACGGTCGTATAACTTATACGGTCCGTATAACTTATACGGTGAAATGGAACTTCCATTCACTGAAATGGGACCTTCAAACTCTCCTCGTGACCATTATACGGTCCATTATACGGTCCGTATAAATCGACCGTATAATCGGCCCGTGATAACTGACCATATAATCCCACCGTGAGGGTTCACCGTGATGGTTCCGTATAACATTATACGGTCCGTATAATGAGCCGTATAACCCATCAGTCCATTGAACTTGTTCTCGTCACTTCGCTTGATCGCCAATCCTTATGGAACCTTCTTAACACTTGTTTATCACCTCATTAACAATTTAAAGGACGTTATAACTCTTCTCCAAAACATTATTAAGCCATCATTAACCCGTTACTCGTAAATCCTTTCCGATACCTATCGTAAGCCTTGCCTTCTCTTGGCAATCTTTCTCCTCTAACATCGAATGTCTTTGAAATCTTACTTAAGGTCATCAAATGTCATTCTTTACTTATTGAAATACCATACACTTCGTGCTCTTCGTTAGTCTATTCAACGCGCATCAACGAAAAATTTTCGAGGTGTAACAACAAGAGATGAGTTAAATTTGTTGAATTGATAGTAACGGTAATTATAAGATCGACATTGATATGGTAAAGAGAAATACTAAAAGTAAATTAGGGAGACTGGTATTACTAAAACATGACATAGAGAGAAAGGGCAACTCAATAAGTGTGATAAGTATTGATTGGATGGATAAGCACAAGTAAAATACGACAAGTCTATTAGCAAAATAAAAACGACGCATGGCGAGACAGGGGTACAAAATACGAAGGGTTATAACAAATGTGAACGCATTGGTAAGATAACTTATGCGGTAAGCATAATAGGGTTGATCAGAAAGAGTATATCCTTACTTCCCGAGGTTTATTCTATTTTATAAGTAGGCTTGCGAATGAAATCAAGAAGTGGCACTCTATAGAGTTGATTATGATCAGGATATAATGAGAACGTAGCAAGAACTGTAACACAAAGTAAGTAAAGTACACAAGGGAAACGACTAAAGATGTGGCGTATTATATGAATAAAGAGTGAATGAAAGTGTGAAACCAATAAGCGAGCCATGGAAGTAGATAAGAAAGCTTATAAGACCTTGTTAGGGGAAAGTCTAGCATAGAGGTTTCGCCATGACAGAAATGATAGCAAGCAAAAGGAAAAAGGAAGCAAACTTGAAAAAGAAATCAGAGAATAGTGATATGGCAAAGTAGTAACAGTTTGTGATTTGTATAATCGAGATCACGAGCGATATCTTTGGCAAGATGTAAAAGACCAAGACTACGAAAAGATGAACAACGAAATAGAATGATTGTTAAGAAAAATATTAGCATAATAAGGATGAGTGGGGATGATCAGAATGAACAGAATAAGTTTTGGAAGCGAAGAATTGATTGTATAGAAGTAATATATTCTAAAGGACAAAGCGGTATTGAGTTAAGAATTGAGTTCCTTGTGCGAGGAATGAAGGGTTGATTATAAAACAAGAGGTAATAAGATAAATTGAGGAGGAAAGAATGTAAAGGAATAAGTATGGGTATAGAAAAGGAAGTATGCGAAGTACGTACGCTTAAGTTAAGTGGTCGTGTTATGAGAAAAGGAAGATGCACCTCCTACGAATATCCTACACCAAGACGAACAGTAAAGTATATAAAGGAATAAGTTGGAAAGAAAAATATGGCCATGAGTTATGAGTTATGAGTTTATCGTTTTGATAAAGCGATAAAACAAGGCTATCATCAACGACAAATATGATATGATTATGATTGGTTTTGAAATCAATGTTGAGTGCAACACAAGAGTAAAAGAGTATGAGGCATAAGGGGTATTAGTTGAGCATGAGACCTAGATCCTTAAAAATAAAGATGGTCGGTTTAAGGGAAATATGACGCTATAAGTGAACTCTGAGTATCGAAGAATGGGATAAGTGACATTATATGGATGGTATGGATAGCTAGACGTACTACTATTTCGAGTATCCCTATGGGACAGAAGTTGTTAATTAAAGCCGATGTAGACATTGACTCATAACTAACGGTTGAGCTAAGTAAAATACATCCTTGTTTGGATTTCTATGTTGGTTGTATTACTTGATCACAAAACTACAAGATGAGTATGTTAAGACTTCACACATGAATTATTGTAGCTATAAGTTCAGGAGATGGCATGAATATGATGCGGTAAAATAGAGAGGCTGAGGAAAATAATACATGAATTGAAGATTAGAAGTGAGGTAACGGATTTGAGAATGGTATAAGTAAGACCTAGCAAGAAGGGGGGGAAGCGAATAAGAAAAATACAAGTGTAGAGATTGAAACGATGAATCCTAAGATATGAGTATATAGACTCTAAAACAAAAAGTGAGAGTTATGCGAAATGAGTCTAATAGCTAGTAAATAAATGAACAAGAATCGAAATTTGGTATCGAGACCGTACTAAAATCATTCGTGAAGGCCATGAACAACATGACATTGAGAGCAAATAATTCAAGAAATATTGTAAAGGATAGCGATGCTATCGGAATAGAGGCAAAGGAATTTACAATAGAGTCGTTTGTTAATGATATTGCAATTTATAAGCGACAAATAAGAAGGGACATAAAGTTTTCTATAGTAGAATATAAGATGTGATTATCAAGGGACAAATAAAGGAAAGAAAAGTGTCACAACCCGGCTACGGGCCATGACGGGTACCCGGGGCTAACCATTGAGCACCTCTCATTCTATTACTCGTCTTGCGTCATCCACATTTCTTATACTCATAATCATGGAAACGACTTTCATTTGAAACATATTTACTATATAAACATAAGCCCTTCAGGCTATCATAATAGTATATATATATATATACATACATACATATACATAAGAACTAGTGAGACCACATTGCCCACACATACGTATCTACGAGCCTCTACTAGAGTACTAGACATATAGACGGGACAGGACCCCGTTGCTCAAATTACACCTATTAATGGCATAACGCGGACGTTGTCAAATATAGTAACCCAACAAGGTTGGGGTCGAATCCCACAGGGAATAGGGTGTGAAAAGGTTACTAAATTCGTAAATTGCTATGTTTAGGTCTAATGTCTTAATCCGATGATTTTGGTAAAAAGTTGGGTTTTTAATGGCCGCTTAAATATTGTTTTGGTTGTGAATTTATGATAAAATAAACTAAGGTTGTGTCCCCGTTAGATAGAGTGTATGATCATGGGCATTGATCTTGATATACTTCTAATGGATCATTATATGAATGCATTTAATCCCTATATGAATCTCTACTATTTCCCAATACATAAAGATTATTTCTTTCTATGATTTTCCCAAATATAAAGAAAAGTAACTATGAAGAACGATTAATCATGTCAAGTAAATTCTTCTTATTCCTAAGTGAATTTATTAAACAAAGTTTAAAGCTTTGAGTTCTTGTTGTTTATTCTTACCGACCCTAATTATTTTCCCAAATAAATGAAGGTTTATGGCTTTAATCAATGTTTGCAACCATTAATTATGAATGAAGAATGAAGAATAAACAAATCCTAATAATCCATTATTTGTATATCAATCACAAACCCAATCACAAAACACCCATCAATTGGGTTCACAACCCTAGTAAAGGAAAAATTAGCTACTCATAGAAGAAGAAGAACAATAATAAGTAATAGAAATCATAATGCTTACTATTGATTGTTTGGAATTGAAGAGAATTGAATTGTAATTGTTTGTGTTCTCCCAAAATACTTCAAAACTATGAATAGCTAATACTAGGGAAAAATAATATTGCGTTCTCTATTCAATAATAATGCAGGAAACCTAAAATCAGGTATTTATAAGAGTCAAAACCGTGCACAACTGGACTGACAAAATTTCCCTCGACGGACCAATGTACGGACCGTACTTTTTATACGTTCCGTAGAATCAATGGATGCCTTCCGTGAAATCTCCCTAGTGGTCCAATGTACGATCAACTTTCACGGACCGTAAATATTATACGGTCCGTATAATATGCCCGTAAATCTCTTTGTCTTAACAACTCCTCTGGAACCAATATACGGTGGATTTTCGATCAGTAAATATTATACGGTCCGTACTTACGCTCGGACCTTCCCTTCATCCAAAGACTCGTTACGTTGAGCATGTACGATGGGTTACGGACCGTGAATATTCTACGGTCCGTATCTTCCTCTGTATAACTCTGTTTTGGGAAATTTT
>NW_026723944.1:0-6089 GCF_029784015.1 Lycium ferocissimum
TCGTATAAACCTTTTTCCAAACTAAGACATGCCAAAAAAAAAAAAAGGGGTTTTTCTTTACCTGGGTCCGTTCCTTAAGCTAATCCAAACCTTGTCTGGGCTTCTCGAGATCTACAACAACATCAATAAGTACCATTAGCCATACACTTAAGAATTAACTCTAGTTACTGCCATTTACGTAAATTGCAGCATTTTCCCTATAAACTCAACATCCCCGAGAATTCAACTCGTTAAATCTTCAACAACAATACCAACAACCATATTAACAACATCAGCAATCAATTCAAAACGCATTTAACATCGGCACAACCTTCTTCCACATAATTTGTACGGCATTCCATTTACATTCAATTCAACCACATATAATCAAACTAACACCAATGTCACACGTTCAATTACTAATCCGAAACCATTCAAACAATATTCAAGAATACTTCAAACAATTCGCACAATATTCAAAACAACCAACCAATATACAATGCCACCCAAACCTTCCAATTTCCAAGAACAACAACAACACATTTCTTTCCAAATTCACAAACTATATCAACAATCCACACGTTAACAACTTCATTTTCATAACTACAGAGAGACTACATTAAAATCACATTAACTTCCAAATCAACACACGGACAGACTTTAACTGGATCATCAAACTCCTTCATTTTACATCATAGGAATCCACAACAAACAACAACCAAAATCGTATAAAATTAGTTCATTCCTTCTACACCAAAACAACCATATTCGGCCACAACACCAACACCATAATTTCATGAATTTCATTCATTTCCACATACTACAACATGTAATAAATCATCCATAACACATGTAAAAGAAGATTGAACTACCTTTTCCACTTAGTTCTTGTCTACTAGGATTTGTGCTTTGCTAAAATGAATGCTTTGCTTGCTCCACCAACTACTCCACGTTATAGAGGACCTTCCAATTGGTAGAAAAGCTAGAAGAAAATAATTTTTCTTGATCAATTTTTGGGACCAAATTCGGCCTAGCCATGGCCGAAATAGTTCTTCTTTCTTTCTCCTGCTTCTTGAATTTTCTTAAGTTGTGGAAAGATGAAATTTGGTCTTGCTTAGTCATCCTACGCATATATATATATATATATATATATATATAAGCTCCATAAATATCAGATGAACACATGTACCATTTCATGGCATGAAACAATTGGCCAACCATGGGTGGGTCCCACATACCCACTACCGCCATACGGCCATTTGGCCAATTCATGAAATAATTTTTCCAACTTTAGCCCCTAGTTTTCCTCAATATTTCCATCCAATGAAATCATAAACAACTTGTGCCTTAGAACAAAATCGGAAAATAGCCTTGTCCTTAACTTTCCGCAATTAGCTCGGAATGTCCCAATGTACAAAATACGGGATATAACATCCTTTCCCCTTTTAGATCATTCGTCCTCGAATGTTCAACTAGTTTCATAGGGTCTTATAAGGATCTCGGAAGGGTTTCCTTTATTACCATAGCATGTAGTCTCATCTACCAATCATATTTCTTCTTCATCTCCTCTTACCTTACGAACGATGTAATAAGGTCCAATACATCTCGGGTTAAACTTCTCCTTCTTGTCGAATCCCATTACACCTTTCATGGGTGATATCTTCAAGCATACCCACTCGCCAATCCAAAATTCTAAGTGTCGACGCCTGTTATATCCCGTATTTTGTACCTTGGGATAATCCGAGTTAATCATGATAAGTTAAGGACAAGGTTGTAATTTCTTCCGATTTTGTTAAAAGTGCATAAGTTGCATATTCATCTTTTTATTGGTATGGAATGTTAAGGGTAAATTTGGAATAAGAAAAATTTGGGGTTAAAAGTGAATTATGAAAAGTTAAGCATTTCATGAAAATTAAGGGCTAGAAGTGAAATTTTGGAAACTAGTATTTCATGAAAATGGCCATATGTGGCCATGTGTGAGATGTGGGCCATAGGGCCACTTGTGCAAATTATATATGGTGAAAAAGATGACAATTAAATCATCTTCATCATTTTATCTCCTAGAAAATTCAACAAACATCAAGAGAGAAAAAAAAAAAAAGGAGAGAACGGCCAAGAGGTGGCAACCAATTCCCATGAAGTTGATCATGAAAAATTGTTTTCTTCAAGCTTTTCTACTAATTGGAAGGTCCTCTACAACGTGGAGTAGTTGGTGGAGCAAGCAAAGTGTTCGTTTTTGCGAAACATAATTCTAGCCGAGGGAGAACTAGATGGAAAAAGGTATGGTTCAATCTTATTTTTCCTGTCTCATGGATGATTTGTACATGTTGTAGTGTGTGGAAATGAATAAAATTCGTGAAGTTGTAGTGTGTCGTAGTGTGGCCGTGAGAATGGGATGTTTGGTAGAAGTGAAGAACTAAATTTATTTAGTATGTTTGGGTTGTTGTGTTGCGGATTATGTGAAGAAAATGAAAGTTTAATGGCTCAAATTGAAGTTATAGTCGTTTGTGGTTTGTTACAGAGGCTAATGGAATTTTAATATAGTTTTGCGTATTTGTAAGATTAATGTTGTTAAAGTATGGATTGTTAGTATGGTTTATGAATTTGGAAGAAAAGAAATGTGTTGTTGATGTTTTCTTGGACTTGGAAGGTTTCGGATTTGCTTGGTGTATTGGACGGGCTGATTTGAATATCTTGTGGGTTGTCCGAGGTGTTCTTGAATTTTGTTTGAATGGTTTGGATTAGTGCTTGAACGTGTGAATATTGATGTTGATTTGATCATATGCGGTTGATTTGAATGAAAGTGAAATATCGTCGAATTGTATAGAAAGGAGTTACTAATGTCAGAATACGTTTTGAATTCATTATGGATGTTGTTGGAATGGTTGTTGGTATTGTTGTTGATAATATTGGCCGAGTTGAGTTCTCGGGGTTGTTGAACTTACAGGGGAAATGCTGCCCAAATTTCTGTAGATAAAATGATGGCCTAGAATTGAATTCTTCGATGCCTATGACTAATGTTAGTATCCAATGATGTTGTTGTAGATTTTGAGAAGACGAGACTTAATTCGGAAAAACCTAGGAAGCGGATGAGGTATGTAAAGCTTACCTTTCCTTCTTTGGGCATGTCTTAGATATGGCTAAGCTATGATACGTTACGAGCCTTGGGGGAAATTCTATTCTTAAAGTCCGAGCATGTTTACGACGCTTATTTGCTTCTTGATGTTGGCATCCTTATATGGTCAAGCTATGGTTTATATGTCTTTGTATGATTGGTTTTCAAATGTTGCATTAAAAGTTTTGTTTTCAAAAGAGTTTTGTTCTGAACGTCCGTAACTTTCGAGTACAGAACCGGATGACTTTGATATGCTTGTAAATGATTCCGTAACGATAATGACTATGACTTTCGTAGGCGGGCCGGATCGGGGTTGATGCTCGTCCGTGGGTCCGCGACCTTCTTCTCGATAGTTCGATGGCTTTTGAAAGAATTCAATATGACTATTTTCCGACCCGGTATGATTATATATTATCTGTTGAGTACGAAATGATGATTTGTATACTTATGATTCCGATACGTAACTATGGTTTCTGAAGTTCGGTTTGATATGTTCCCAAGTGATATTCGGAAGAAAATCTAATTTGACTACTATTTTGGCTTATAAATGATGGTTCGTTTTGATTAACCTATTGAGTCTTTGTAAATGTTTTAAAAGCTTGTATTTTGGTTAGTGATGATTGTTCGTGCGTTCTATTGTTACATTTTTCGCCATGTTCGGGCCGGTTATGTATCGTGCGCACGATGATATTCTCGGGGATATGATGTGTCCGGTTACGAGCCCCTCCGCTATTGGGCGGGTACCGTGTATACAGACAACTCCGTCCGCCGGGTATTTGACCGCGGTATGTGTATATGTGACGTGTAATCGGGTATTTGACGCGGTATGTGTATATGTGACATTGGCCGGGTATTTGACCGCTGTATGTGTATATGTGACATTGGCCTTCGGGTATTTGACCGCGGTATGTGTATATGTGACATTGGCCGCTGGGTATTTGACCGCGGTATGTCGGGTTTCGGAGATATAAAATCTTCTGGAGTGTGATGTATTATGGCGCCATCGACGGGCGGGCGACCATATTTTCTGAGCCCTATGCATGATTTGTATTTTGAAAATAAACATTTTTGCATTTTGGATATACGCTTACTTTCTGTACTTCTGTTTCGATTATGACTCAGATTTGTTTACTGTATCTTCTGCTTTGACATGGTGATATGTGATATGATATGTAATTTTGACAGTCCGGATTATGATCAGTTGGTATCAGAACCGGTGGTGGGGCAAACCCAGTGGTGAGGCAATTCCACACTGGTTTAGGCGAATCCCACATTGGTTAAAGTCAGCTCATATGATGTGTTTGACTTTCTGTATATATGAGACAGAAATGTTTTTCAAAAGAAAGTGAAGCATTTTGGCATTCTGATTTTCATAATTGCCTTCTGTACCTCTTATGTATGATTTGTACGTCAGATGCAAACACTTTGGTATTCTGGCTATTGTGCTCACTTTCTGTACTCCGTACATCGGTTATGACTTCGTTTTCTGTACTTCATGCTTTGCATACTCGCATATTTCAGATCAACCTCCTTTCTTCGTGGGGCGCGTTTCATGCCGCGCGGGTACCCACGGATGAGTGTGTGATGTTCCGGCCTAGATTGGCGAGCTCCATTTCTCGGAGTCTTTGCCGAGTCAGAGTGCTTTTGTATGGTATCTGAAGTTATGGTAGAGACTTTGCAGACAGTGTCGTGTGTACGATATGTCGGTTTCGTAAGCGGCTATGTAAGCCGATGTATTATTATGAATTATGCCACAAACTTCATATGTTTACAGATTTCATACGATGCTAGTTTTATTTGATTTGACAAAGATGAAAGGCATGTTTGTTTTTGAAAAAGAAATTTTTGTTATGTACTTGTGTCATATTTTGCGGACAAGATGGTTAGTGAGTATTACGAGTCGGCGGGTTCGCTCGGCCTTAAGTAAGGGCCGGGTGCCCATCGCACACCCTATCAAAAATTAGGGTGTGACAAATTGATCGAGAGCCGTCCTAGGGGTTGTCTCGCAAAGTCGTGTCCCGATAGACTCGTTTATGGTGCGAAGCGCGCCACATTTATAAACGGGAGGCTACGGGGCATCTAGGGTGGTTGCTCTTCTTTCACATCCGAGATCGTGCTATAGAGCCAAGTCATGGGGAATGAGACTCAACGGTACTAACCTTGATTTCGAGCGGGAAGAATGGCATCGGCGGTGTTATAGCCGTATTTCGTACGTCGGGACATAGCGAGACAATGGTGAGAAATTAAGGTCAAGACTATGTTCTAAAATAATTTTAATGTCCGAGTTATTAGGAATATTATTTATGAATATTGGTATTGTGGGAATATTGAGAAAGGTTGAGGGCGAAAAGGAAATTCGCAAAGTGGCACCATGGTAATATTGGAAGTCAAGGGGCAAAATGGTAATTTTATAAAAGTTCAAGAAAATTCTTGAAGGGGCCAAAAACTTGCATAAGAAGGAATTTGGTCTTCTTTGCAAATTTTCAAGAAAAGGAAGAAAGTTCTAGAGAAAGAAAGAAAAGGGGGCAAAGTGTAAATATAGAGGGACTAAAGTGTACAAAGACACTTGGTCTTATCTTTTGACCAAGTAGGGAAATTCAAGAAAAGAAAAGAAAAATCAAGAAAAAGGAAGAAAAGTCTAGAAGAAGAAGAAAAGGAACATGAGTCCATACTTGAGGGACTAAGATGTAAATATGGAAAGGTGGTGGAATATATATATATATAAGTTCATCTTTTAATTCAAGATGAATTGGAGAGAAAGACTTTCAAAAAAAAAAAAGAAGAGAAAGAGCAAGACAAGGGGCCTATTCGGCCAAGAGGTGGAGAAAAAGAGGATCAAAAATCTTTCCCCAAAAAATTGTTTCTCATAGTATTCTCACTAATTCAATGGTCCCCGTTAACGTGGTATAATTGTTAGAGTGAGAAAACTACTAGTTGTCACAAAGTCATGACCCAAGCCAAGTGAAGAGTTGAAGGAAAAGGTAAGTTTATCACC
>NW_026723945.1:0-5349 GCF_029784015.1 Lycium ferocissimum
ATGTAAGGAGTGATTATGGTCGAAATAGGTGTTTTTGGTAATTAGTGTATAAATTGATGTAATTTGATATTCTAGTTGTTGTCGATATGGATCATGTAATGTGTAATGAAGGTTGTTGTTGAAGTTAATGCGTACGAATGATCATGAAATACATGGTTGTGGAATTGGAAGGTTTCGGGTAAGAAGTAAAATGTTGATTGAGTTGTTGGAAGATTATGTGAATTAAATGGAATTGAATTGAATTGAATTGAATTGAATATGAATGGAATGTTGTCGGTAAGATTGTTGGCATTGTTGTTGGTTTGGCCAGGTTGAATTCTCGGATTGTTGTTAATGGATAAATTGGCGAGCCATATTCTCGGGGGTGGTATATTTACGGGAGATCTTTGCCGAAAGTTTCGGCGGAGACCATAAGTGAATACTTGAAAGGTTAAGACAAGTATATGTCGATAAATCTAACGATAGTGTCGATCTTCTTGAATGTAGACTAACAAGTTGGACGAATAAGCGCTAGTAAGGCGCGGCGCGGGTATGTTAGGCTCGTCCTTCTCTTTCCTATGGCATGATGCGCGTGAGACTTGATAAATGCTTCCATAACGTTCTATTTTAAAAAGTTATAAGTTATGATTTGAAGACATGAAATCTTTTCTAAAAGTCTATAAATGTTTCCAAAAATATTCGTTTTCTCAAAAATTAAGTTCTATGATTCTTGTAACTACGATTAAGACGACGAATATGATTTTTCAATGAGAATGACGGGGTCAATATGAGAAAATGTCTATGTTGAATATGCCGAAATATGTTCCTATCATGAAATATGATGATATGAAAAAAATGACACTGTTCTTGATTTCTCAATTCTACGTGTGGATAATGACTAATTTAAAGATTCCAATGATACGAACAATGCCTTACGATCCTCTTCCATGTTTTTCTTTTATGATGTTACTCTCCATTGTTAGTCTCGCCTTAAACAAATTTTTCCTTCAAGGTGAGGCGTCACGAAGCCAATGGTGGGGCAAACCCAGTGGTGGGGCAAACCCAATGATGAGACGAAATTCCACATTGGTTTAGGCAAATCCCGCCTTGACGGTGTAGGCAAATCCCGCATTGGTTTAGGCAAATCCCGTTGGTTACGGCAAATCCCATATCGGTTAATGTTGTCCGGACGCGGAGCTAATGATGTTATGTGTTTGACGAGGCTATGAATGCACATAAGAACAACCATAAGCATGCACGACTCGCCTTAAGAGACGCTCGGATGCCTGGAGACCATTTTTGACACATGCTATGTTCTCCTCGATTCCAGTCATTTGTTACTTATGAGCACGGCTTTTATTATGTTGCTACTCATAGCTATATCTCCTATTATGTTACTATTCATGCCTTACATACTCGGTACAATGCTCGTCTTGTCCCCTATATCGGAAATTTCGTTTTCGTACGCGGTACACCCAGGCAGATTAGAATCCATGATAGAGGACGTTCCGAGCGAAGTTGGCAAACTCCGTTTGTCTGAGTGCCGCAGGGTCCACGAGTCCTATGCCATGATGTCTTGTTTGAAGTTAGAGACTTTGCGGACACGGTCGTGGGATTCGATCGATTTGTACTATGATACAAGTCTGTACGGTTGAATATTTTATTTGACTTAAAAGCAACAGGAATATTTCGGCAATCTTAGTATGCATACTTGGCCGGTGGAAAAAATTTGTACGTAGTAAGAGTCGGTGGGTTCGCTCGGCTCCGGTTACGGGGTCGGGTGCCCATCACACCTGGAGGTCGGGGTGTGACACCTAGAGTGAGAAATGACGCCCACGAAGTCACTGATTCTAAGTACGGTTCCATTAATGCTTCTTCTTATGTACACTCACCTTAAAATGTTAGTCCCTTCAAGGTGAGATACGATGATCCGATTACTCCATAATATGGTCGGGGTTCCACGACCTTACGTCACCCCAACATGACTATTTGTCACACCCTAATTTTCGATAGGGCATGATGGGCACCCGACCCTTACCTAGGGCCGAAACGAACCTTGGCCCGACTCTCGAAAATACTCATAATCATCACAGGCATGAAAACATGACATAAGTACATAATGAAAATTTTCATAAAACAAACATGCCTTTCGTCTTTTCCAAATCAAATAAAATGCGTAGTCTTACACGACAAAGCGGTAACATAATGCATAATAATACACCGGAAACACATAAGCTTACAAACGGCGTCTTATACACACGACCTTTGCTGCCAAAGTCTCACCATAACCGGATACAGCGTACAAAAAGCACTCGACTTGGCGGCACTCGGAGAAATGGAGCTTCGCCAATCCGAGTGGAACATCTTTGCTAACATCATCTATTCATCTGTAGATTTACTGCCGCGCACGACGCGGCCAGAAGAAAGGGGGCGATGCGGAACATGTGCGAGTATAAGCGAAGATACTGAACAAATACGAGTCATATTGAGCAATACGAGAAAATGAGCACGGTGGCGAATACCAGTACTTGCATCGACACACAAACCATACATAAGAGGTTCGAGAAGACAAATAGGATAATGGAGAAATGTCAAAATGTTTCCTCCGAAATACAAATCACACATATCAATACACCATGTCATGCTCAGGCCCATAAAGGGCGAGTGGCATAAGTAGATAGTCACACCATATACATATGCACATATAACGTGTCTGCGGACCCTCCGAGTGAGGGACGATAAGCAGAATCATCATATCATCATGTTATCACATATCATATCGTATATCATGAGATTATCATATCACGAATCATCGCATTACTGCGGACAAATACCAGTGACAATATCATCGCATACCGCGGTCAAATACCCGAGCTGCAATATCACATCACATACTCGGACAATGACAAATACCCGGCGGTCAATATCACATATACCCGACATACCGCGGCCGAAACCGGCGGTCGATATCACCCCAATCTCGCGTACCGCTTTGACCGAGAACCCGGCGGTCAATATCATATACCCGGCATACCGCGGCAGGTCAATATCACATATACACATCTGTAACGATTCGAGTACCCGGCGGTCAACATCACGTATTGCGCGCGATAACACGACCGGCCGGGACTCGGCGAGACATCCTGACAAAATGCACAAGCGAGAACCGTGGGAGATGTATGCAATGCGAACGCTTACACGGACCAAATAGGGTAATCAAAACAAAGCGGTTAGTTCAAACCGAGACCTTGGTCAAATCGGGTTTTCTTCCGAATACCACTCGGGAACATATCAAGCAAGACTTCGAGAAACCATAGTTACGTATCGGAATCATAGACGTACGAATCATCATTTCGGACTCGACGGATAAATAAGTAATCATACTCGGGGGTCGGAAAGGTAGTCATATAGGTTCTTTTCAAAAAGTCGTTAACACTATACCAAGAAAAGTCGCGGGACCCACGGATGAGCGTCGGCCAGTCGGGCCCGCCTATGGAAATCATAGTCATTATACGTCATAGAATCATTTATGAGCATATCAAAGCCATGGGTTACGTAGTGAAAGTTGGATGTTCGTAGTTACAAAACTTTTTTTTGAAAACAAAACTTTTTGTGCGACATTGAAAACCTATCATACAAAGACATATAAAACATAGCTTGACCATATAAAGATTCCAACATCAAGAAGCAAATAAGCATCGTAAACATGCTCGGATTTTACGAATAGAATTTCCCCACAGCCTAAAGTAACATATCATACCTTACTCATATCTAAGACATGCCCGAAGGAAAGGTAAGCTTTACATACCTCGTTCGCTTCCTAAGCTAATCCAAACTTAGTCTCGGGCTCTCCAGAGGGCTCTGATAACATCAAGTAGACACCAAACATTAGTCATAGGCACTTAGGAATTCAGTCCCAAAATTTGGCACTTTATTTACAAAAATTTGGGCGGCATTTCCCCTATAAATTCAACAACCGAAATTCAACTCGACGAATCATCAACAACAATACCAACAACCAAACTACAACATCAACAATCAATTCAAAAAAACCCAACCATTATGCAACACTACCCGAACCCTTCCAATTTCAATGGAAATAACAACAATACATTTCTTTCTTCCAAATTCATAAACTATACCAACAACAATTCCAACAATACCAACATTAACCATAATATTTCCAACTTCCAAAATACTTCATAAACATTCCATATGGTGTTTGTCCCATATTTCCATCACGGAGAACCATTTTATAACGATTTTCTGACTCCTTTATAAAAAAATAAACAATATTAACACAAATAGAAAGAGATTAAATTACCTTTCCCTCGATAATAATGTTATATATTTACTCCTCCACCTTGAACTTAAGGTAGAAAGCCTGCCAATCATGATTTGAAGTCGCAACTATCGGCTATGCGGGACCGGAATTTGGGAATTATACTGGTTTCGGGCTAAAAGTTGGTGGTGGAAAGGTTGAAATTTTCTAGAATATTTGAAATGTTTTTGGTCTGATTTTTTTGGCTGAAAATGAGGGTTAAGCCTTATATAGCTGCTCCGAAGTCAACGCCAGCGATCTTGTGGCGCCGACTTTCTCTTTGTAGCGATCCCTTTGTTAAATGAAATTATTTCGAGACCTAAAACTTTATACACGATCTCTTTTGTTGCATACACAGATATGTCCAAAACTCATACGGTCTGTATAACTTATTCAACATCCCAAACTTTTCCTTATTCCAAATTTACCCTTAACACTCCATACCAATGAAAAGATGAATATGCAACTTGTGCATTAAAACAAAAACAAAACCCGGAAATTAAAGTCTTATCACAACATGCATAATCCAACTTAAAATATTCCAACGTACAAAATACGGGATATAACAATAGATGCCTGTGAGTCCCAATATATGTTGTGATGATATGTGTATATATACATATATGTAATGATACTAAATTATGATAGAGCCATGATATGCTTATAAGACATTTGATAATCATAAGTCTATAATATGTATGAGGATGAGATTATAACATGAATGATGATAAATGTATGATGTGTGTGATGATGTGATTCCACCGCACCGAGAAAAGGGCGGACATGACCGCCACCGGTGGGGCACGTACGACTACACCGTACCGAAAAGACGGAACATGATCACCATTTGGTGCATATGATGGGTACCCAGACGTGGACTAACGATGACGCATGTATGATATGACGATGTATGTATGATATGATGATGCATGTATGATATGACGATGTATTTATCTTTGTAATATATGTATAAGATACATCCGGTCGAAGGTTAAGTCCTGTCGTCCAATATGCTTCCTCATTATATTTTTCATTTATTTAAACTTACA
>NW_026723946.1:0-6161 GCF_029784015.1 Lycium ferocissimum
GCAATTTCCCAACCAAACCCAACAACCAATAACAACTCAATAGTCAATTCAAGGTATATTCCAAGAAGTCATATAATTTTTCCAACAATCCAAACATTGTTCCATTGTACCGAAATTGCCCCTAAACCCGAGGACAACATCAAATACACTTTCTTCTTCCAAATTCATAATTTACTCATTAATCCACCACTAACAATGCAATATTCATAAATGCAAAAATTACATAAAATTCACATAAATTCCCAAGTCATCCCATAACCAACATAACATTATTCTAAGTCCTCAAACTTGCATTATTCATCATAAAATCCATAAACGATAGCGAAAACACTAACGACAATTTGTTCACTCACGGTACTATAGGGCCGTTCGAACCCTTTCAACTATAGAGATGATTTTCATTCTTTCTTCACACTACAACAATTAAAACATGCTAACTAACATTAATAGATGGCTTATACACCAACTCACACACACACGCCAAAGCTCCATATGAAACGAAACTTCAACTTTCCCCCTAACTGAATTTCTTCCATTTTAGCATACTACAATACATATAAACCATTTATAACACAAGAAAACAAGATTAAACTCACCTTTCTTCTTCACTCCTTAACTTGACCCAAGTTGGTCGTTAGAGCAAATGAGCGAACTATTGCCCGAAACAACAACGCCACGTTACTTAGCACCTTAAATTAGCAACTTTACTTGAAGAATTTATTTTTGATGGATGAAATTTGGTCTTGTTTTTTTCCTTCTTGGGAACCCCCTTGTTCTCTCTTCTCCTTGGTTTCTTGATTTTTCTGAAAGTTTCTATGTAGAAGATGACTAAGTCATCTTTAAGTAGCAACACAAATTAATTCCATGTGGCCACCACTGTGGCCGCCACCTTCCTCATTTTCATTTTTCATTTCATTTTTTTTTTGACTTTTCAAACTTTCCCAAAATAGCATACTTACTAAAAGTGGAAAAATTCCTCCAAGTATTTCTTTAACATTTTCAAGACATTAAAATCATACACAATTTAAGCCTTTAAAACAAACGAAAGTCTCTGGATAGCCTTGTCCCTAACTTCTCATAATTCCACAAATTGCCCCGTTGCTCAAAATACGGGATATAACAATAAATATCATAGTGTATCATAGTATCATAGATATCATAGTGTATCATAGTATCTAACCAAACACGTCGTCCGCCCACTTGCGCCGAAAATACTCCGCGCCTAAATCCCTTCCGGGCATCCGCGTTCGGGATGATAAACCACGACCAGGGGCAATGAAACAGGTTCCCTTCCCATTTCCCATGTATCCCTTCCCCCACCCCATGTACTATACATATTTCATATATAATATATCATATAAGCTCGAGGGGCAAAAAAGTCAGTATCCACTCGGGAGTGACGTGGTCGGTAACCTCCGATCTAGTAGGGAATAACCTTTGGGCGTTTTTGTCCCACTAAGGAACTAGGAAGAAGGCGAAGATTATCAATGGAAAGTAACATCATGAAAAAACACGAACAAGATCATAAGGCATTGTTTCTATACTTGGAATCCATAAAAATAGTCATTATTCACGAATAGAGTTGAGAATTCAAGAAATAGCTTAACGTTCTCATATCGACACGAAACCATGAACTTGGAACCTTTAATCATAGAATCATCATGGTCATATTCATCATGTAAACATTTTCTTCCTTGACATCATCCAGTCATTGTAGAACATGTTCATCGTCTTTGTTGTAAAACTTACTTTGCCATAAACCTTGTTTCGGGAAAATACACACTTTGGAAAACATTTACTAGCTATCGAGGAGAAGAATCATGCTTTGGAATCAATGGATTTGTTAAAACAACTATTATTTAATAGTCGAAAAATACCCAAAAGCTTTCCTTAACCATAGGATGAAAATAAGCCAAATGGGACAATAAGGAAAACCCGGGGAACGATGGGCCCACCTCGGGGCAAATGAGGCGGCGTACCAAATTTACGTACATTACAATTCATAACGTCCCCGGTGAGGGTCTTAAGGTAATCGGGTCCTTTTCCCGCGCAAGTTCTAGGTATTTGGGGAAATTTTTCCACATTTCCACCATTTCTAATTAATTCTACTAAATGGAAAAGGAAACTTTAGGTGCGGATTCCCAGGAATAGAAATGTCCCCGAGGCTCGTGTCCAAGCCCATTACATCTAAGACATGCCAAGAAAGAAAGGTGAAGCCTTACATACCTTTTTTTGCTCCTTATGCTATTCCCAAAATTTGTTGCAAATCCGAAATCTACAATTTGGTCATGTTTACAAACATTGATTTAGTATTTAGAATTGAATTCTTAAAATGACACTTGGCTACGAAATTTAGAGACTTCCCCGTAAATACATCATTCCCAAAAAAATCATCTTGGCCAATTCCATCAACAATAATCGGAATTCAACCCGGCCAAACTATCAATCATAATATCACAACCATGCTAACAACTTCAAATTTTAATCCAAGATATGTTATAACAACTCAATCAATTTACTACTTCTTTCAAAACCTTCCAACTCCAATAAAAACAATAGCAACCTTATAATATATGTTTCAACATCACCACCTAATATCATTGTCTTCCATACAAAGAAGAACAATATATTCCATTACATAAACTTCAACCACAAGTCTCCCAACCTCGACCATTTACTAAGATTATTAAACTTTTATTGGCAATATAGAATCCACAACACAAACAACCAAAACTGAAATAAAATTGACTCATTTTCTTCCACACCACACCACCACTACCCCGGCCAACATCAAACATACACAACTACACCTTCTCCAAAGTCATTCAATTTTCATTGTTAACATAACATTCAAACAATAACAACCAACCACTAAATAAAATAATTAGCACATGATTTCTACACCACACTATACCCTCGGTCACACCCCATATTCATATTCTCCATGAATTCCATCCATTTTTTGTACCCTACAACATGCACCAATACACAACATGGAATTAACTCAATCTTCCATGCAACACAACATACAAAACCCCTCGGTTCACGCAAGTCACCGCCACACCACATCTCCATGACATGAATTTCATCCATCTTTATACTCCCAACACACTTAAGCATTCATAATATACAAGAAAAAATTCAAATCTTACCTCTTTACTTGAATCTTCACTTGCTACAATTCAAACTTGCAGATTTGTGCTTCCCTTGCTCCAAAGAACTTTCACTATGTTAAGAACCCTCAAAGGGAAATTTTTTGGCTAGGAGAAACAAGTTGAAACTCTCTCTTCTCTTTTTTTTTTTTTTTTTTGGTTTTTCTCAAGGGGCGAATGGCCTTTGGGGAGATTTCTCCTTCTTTCTTGCTCTTTAACTTCTCTTGAAATGTTAGAAGATTATGGGATTATTTAAAGACTTAGCTCTTTTAATCCCATGGATTTTAATCACATGGGCTTGGCCCATCAAATAGGGTGGATGGCCAACATGGGCAAACCCCAGCCCACTTCTCTTTTTTTTTGTCATACAATTCGTGAAAAAATATTTTCAATTCCAAATTTACTCTTCGTCTTCCTCCCGTAATTCCACGAAGGGCATATTGCGAATTTCCCCTTTATGCCACTAGACCTTTCTTACTAATTCATTTCTAAATGCCTCGCAAGCCATTCATATGCTTAACAAAATAAAAAATAAGACCTTGCTTGTTGTCCTCCCGCAATTGTCTTGAATTATCCCGATTGCACAAGATGCGGGATATAACGGATATAAGGATCAATGTTATGGCGTATGAGCACAAGAATACCAAGGAAACACGTACGAATCATGAGGTAGCTCGGATTGCGAGAATGATTCCCTGGGGGCTCGTATCTTAGCCTACTTTAACTAAGGCATGCCAAAAAGAAAGGTTACTTTACATACCTCGACGACGCTCTCCAAAAAGATCCAAACTCAAGCTAAATCCCACCTATGATTCGGGTGCCGCACGATCTATAAACAAGCCCATAAAATGCCAAACATTAGCTAAAGACTTTTTGGGCATTAAATTCCAAATTCGCCCTTAATTCTACGAGAAATTTGGGCGGCATTTCCCACAGCAAATAGGCTACCCGGAATTCAGCACAAGCTCGGCCAAAACAATCGTGACAACCTTGATAACCAACCTAGCAACATCAACAACCAATCAAGCAATACAACAACAATAGCTTTCTTTTCCATTATTCAACAACTTACATAAATTCAATTGACGGCTTACATCCAAGCCAACATTATCGGCACCATACATTCAAATTCAACCCAGTCCATACTAATAACATTCAGAAACATTCTAAATAATTCATACAACATTTCCAAACCATGATTTGCATCAACAATCCACATTCTAACAATATCATTCTCATAATTATACAAGTTACATTAGCGTACAACAACCTCAAATCCAGTCACATGACAAATACAATTTAAAGCATTTAAATACAATTCTACAAAGTATACAAAAATCCCACCAAGACTAGAATTCATCAGAAATCTCCAACCTTCGTCACAACATTCACAACACTTTTTTCCATCTTCCCATTTCACCAACAACAACCATAATTACACTTTAACAATTCCATTTTCATAATTTCATAATCTATAGTAACATCACATACTTTCCGACAACAACCCAATAACAAATTTTCCATGCCAACTAGAACCATTAATCTTCCATTTACATCACAAGGCCACAACAACATAATTAACATACTAAACAATTCAATTCATCTTCTTTCCCAAAAAAAATACCACTCGGGCCCCTATACACACACACCCACACACGGCTCACACCACACATAACATCTCCATATTTTTCATTAAATTCTACTCACTATAACAATATAGATTTTCCATAAGAAAAGAGTAGAATTCTTACCTTTTCCAAATTCTCCACTTGAAAAAAAAAAATACTTTCTTGCCTCAAAGTTTATACCACGTTGAAGAGGGTTCCGGCTTAGTAGGAATTCCCAAAAAATGAATTTTGAACCAAAGATCGATGGCCTAAATTTTTTTTTTTTCACCTCTTTCTCTATTCGCTCGAACCCCCCCCCCCCCCCCTTTTTTTTTTTGCTCTCAATTGTTGGTTCTTGAATGATCTCATAACTAATCTTCACAAATAAATATATGCCCACTTAATACTTATGGGCTTGTCCCTTTCCTTTGCCCATGGCCTACCAACACCTAAAAAAATTGCCTTTTGTATTATTTTTTTTTCATTCCATTTAGGCCCAAATTGTTCGGGTCTTATTTCTTACAAGTCGAATTATTTTGAATTTCCGAATATGCGAAAATGCGGTATATAACAAACACACACCCAAACCAATACCGAGGCATCACAATAAATCACATACCATCGGACCCTGGGAAGAGTCGGACGGAGCCGTAGTCAACTCTCTTTTCGAATCGGAAGCTACGCTGCAAGCAGTATGAATCGGAACTTTGCTCCTTCGAGTCACCTTGTCAAAGGCGCTAAAATCAAAGCAAATTTCTCTACGAATCTCCCGTAATAACCGGCCAATCCCGAAGCTACGCACCTCCGTAGGCGTCATAGGTCTAAAGGGCCCAAATTCTTTACGACCCCAATCTTCGGGTATCCACCGGGTGTCAGTGCCCAATAATATGCCCGTAAATGCCATGAAGTTATCAGATTCACACTTAGAAAATTTAGCATACAACATTTCAAGGTGCCAAGTCCGGTCCTCGAAATGATCCGTATGTTCGCTTCGATCGAGAATAAACCAGGATGTCATCAATGAACACAATCACGAACATGTTCAAGAACTGGTCGAATACCCGATTCATCGAGTCCATAAATACCGGGGCATTAGTCGGCCCTAAAAGACATCACTCGAATTCAAAGGCCCATATCGGTCCGAACGTCTCGGGAATCTCACCTCTCGTACCCGTACCTCGATGATAGCCGACCGGGTCTATCTTTGAGAAACACCGGCACCCCGCAACCGATCAAACAAATCATCAATCCCGGGGGGGATATTTATTTTGATGGTTACCTTATTCGGCCGCCGTAATCAATGCACATCCGTAGCGATCCATCCTTCTTTCTCACAAATAATACGGGCCGGTAGTACCCGGGGCCCAATAAAGCCCTTCTCTAATAAATTTACCCTCCAACC
>NW_026723947.1:0-14220 GCF_029784015.1 Lycium ferocissimum
TCGATTTGATCTGTTTGTATATTACTTTTTTCTGCGGAAAAATTACATTTTCGTCCCCCCCCTTTTCTTGGGGGGGTGCGTTTCACGGCGGTAGGGACGCCTTTTGGTGATCCATTTTAGGACCCCCTCTCGCAAATTTGGGAGTGCTCCTCTATTCGGAGCTTATATTTTTGGTATTTATTCGTCCGTTGCATTTATGTATATTTGTTCATGGGTACGGCGGGTCTCCGTCCCGTCATATGATTTTGTCTCTGTCCTTAGAGGTCTGTGGACATGTTTGCGGGCCCCCCCCCCCCCCCCCCCCCCCCCCCCCCCCCCCCGTATTTTTTGTGTTTGCGCGCGCTGTGTTTGGGCGACCGTCCGCCGCGCAGGCCTCGGTCCTGCGCGCGCGTACATATGTTGTTCTCGTTGGCCCGCGTGGCCTTGTCGTGGGTACTTTCGTGCGCAGGGTTATTTTGGATAGTCCATAAAACGAAAGAAGACCGGTCGGCCCGAAAATTTTATAAATTTGGAACACAGCCTTGTCGGCTTCTGTTATATACTTGGATGCGTTTGATATAGCTTGTGATAGCGTTTGATAATATTTGATAGGTGTGTTTGGGTGCCCAGATCGGGCACTAGTCACAGATTTCAGAATGCCATCATATCATGCATACCAAGACCAAGAAACAAATAATAATCACAGACATGGTCGGATCGCGAGAGTAGTGTTTCCTCGAGGCTCGTATCATAGCCTATTTACAATTAAGGCATGCCAAAAGAAGGAAGGTTGCGTTTTACATACCTCGTACGCACTCAACGCTAGCTCATACTCAAGATAACCCCAACCCACGTCTCGGGCTGCCCAAGGTTCACAAACGGCGTCATAATATGCCAAACATTAGCTACAGATATTGGGCATTTTAATCTCCAATTTAGCCCTTTAATTCTACGTAAATTGGGCAAAAGCATTTCCCCTCAGAATAGGCTAACCCCGAGAATTTAACTCGCCAAACCAACAACAACCAACCTAGCAACAACAATAAGCCATCCGAAAGGCAATACAACATTAATAACTCTCTTTTCCATCATTCAACAACTTTCTATAAATTCAATTTAACGCGCTTACCTTCAAGCTAACATCGCTTATACATTCGAATACTAACCCGAACCCATACCAACAATATTCAAAGACATTCCAAGTAATTCATACAATATTTCAAACATCCCAAATAATACTCCCACTCACCCGAAAACTGCCCAAACCCGAGAGCCTCAACTATCACACATTCCTCATTTTCAAATCATGATTTGCACTAACAATTCACATTCTAACCATGTCACTCTCATAATTATACAAGTTACATCAAATGTACAATAACCTTCAAATCAGCCCATACAATTGCAACATCAATCTTGAATCATTAAACTCTCATTTCCAACATAGAATTCACAACGACGACAATCGACATACTAAATAAGATTAATTCATTCTTGTCATATAATATGACCCCTATGCGGCCACACTACACACATACATATATGGATGATTCTCATTCTTTTCTTCACCCTACACAACTAAACATGCTATAAACAATTGTTTCACCACCTCAACACAACACACACACTTACACGACCATAAACACCCTACACGGCTATGCACTACACACACAACCTTCACTCCAACATGCCATATTTCATGATTTTCATCTATTTTAGCATACTACAACATGCATACAACCTTTATAACACATAAAACATAATTAATTCTTACCTTTTTTCTTCAACTCCACACTTTGCCTAGGGTTTGCAATTGACACAACGAATGGTTGGATGGCTCGAACAACGCTTCCACGCTACTTAGGGACCTCAAATTAGTGGGTTTACATCAAGGAAATAATTTTGGGATGTCTTGAATTGAAGTTGGTTTTTCTCCACACTTGGCCGAGAGCCTCACTTTCTCTTCACTTCTTGCTCTCTTTTTTTTCTATGTGTTGAAATGAATAAGGATGACTAGTTGATCATCTTTTGTGCTTATATGTATATGGAACAAGTGTCCTTGGCCCACACCATGTGTTGGAGCAATAAAAATTGAACACAAATTGTGTGGGCCATTTCCAAATACCACACGGCCAAGGGCCAAATTTTTGCATGATTTCCAACTTTCCAATACTACAATTTTGATCCTAAATTTACCTAATTGTTCCATACCAACAAATTTGTTATATCCCGTGTTTTCGCATATTTGGAAATTTTGAAATAATGGTGACTTGTGTGTTACAAGGCAACAATTTGATTTTAGTTAAAATGCTTATGTCGTTTATGAAATTATTGGTGAAAAGACATCGGGGAAGGCCGAGGGAAAATTTGGAATTTTGGAAATTAGTTTCGGAAATTACAAAACGAGAATTTTAACGAATTGGGCCAAGAAAAATTTGAAAGCAAATTGAGGCCCAAAGTCCATGGGGTGGCCGGCCATAAGGCATGGTCCAAGCCCATTTTTAATGGTCATGTGATATACATGTGACCATTGATTAAGATATATATCATGGAATGCCTTAGAATTTTCAAGAAACAAAAAGCAAACAAACCTTGGGAACAACTGACCCGTTCTGGGCCAACCTATAAGAAAGAAAAAAAAATTCCAGCCTTGATTCTAATCCAAAAAATCTTGTTCTTCTCATATTTGTAGAGTACGCGAGACGCTCTCCAACGTGATATAATTAGTTTGGTGAAAGGAGCACGTTTGCGACTAGTCGGAATTTCAAGAAAAGGTAAGAATTTTGCCCTTTTAGTGTTATGGAATTGGTATGAATATGATAAGGATCGAGAATAGACGCAGAACCTCGTGGTTTTGATGTATGCATGAAAACCGTGTGTGTGTGTGTGTGGTGTGTTTGGTAGTGGTACATAGGTTGTAGAAAGGAAATGAATTCAAGTTCAATTAGTTTGTTAGTTGTGTGTTGTTGTGATCTTAGTAATGTAAATAAAGGTTTAATGACTGAATTGGCATTGGGATTGCTTGTATGTAATTATGGGGATTATGAGAATTTTACATGATTTTATATAATGATGAAAGTAAGGTTCCAAATGTGAATTATGATTGTCAAGTAGAGTTTGGAAGAAAGACAATGGATTTGGAAGCTTTGTTGTGTTTATGGAAGAGTTGGATGGAATATGGACATTGGCGGAATGCTAGAATTTATGAATATCGTTTGGAACGTTATTGGAATGTGTTTGAATAATATTGAATTAGTTAATGAATATGGAAAATGTTGATATTAGTTGGCTAGTGTGAAGTTTGGATGAAAATTGTTGAATCGTGTAGAAGAAAGACCATTTGTGCCATAATGTAGTTTATAATGATTATTGATGTTGTTGGGTTGTTGTTGTTGATGTGTATCGGTTTAAAGTTAAACCTCGGGGATGATATATATATAAGGGAAGTCTTTCACAAAATTTTAAGACAAAAACAAAGTTAAATGAACTCTTAAGCCTTAAGATTCCTAATTGGTAACTTTGACCATTTGCGGATTTTCGAGGCGAAACGGGATCTCGAGTTTTGGGTAAGCATAAGACGTTTATAAGGTATGTAAAGCTCCCACTACCTTCTTTTGCATGTCTTAGTATGTTAGGTTGATTTGAGAAACCCCGGGAGCCAATTTCTGTCCTCGAACTAATTTATAAAATGGCTACTATTCATTCAATTCAATTGAAGCCTAGTGATTCCATTTTGACTAGAAAGCAATCAAACGTCCGAAAACCTACGTAAAGGTGACTTACCACTTTTGAAATCTTCATATATGATCTTATAGACTATAAACGTCCATAAATTATGGTAGCCACCTCGACTTGCCCCGAGGTGGGCCCGCTAGCCCCGAGATGCCTTATTTGCCCTACTAGGATCTTTTTTTTTGGATAAGCTTCGATAAAGAATCTCCGATTCTGAAATTGTCCCTTATAAAATAATGTTTTGAACCCTATGTGATACTATGCTATGTTTTGGAACCATACGTACCACTTTGGAAATATTTTGTGGAATAAACTTCCGTATCGATTATTTATCGAACGTTTTCTTGGTTAATAAATTGACTTACGAAGTAATCAAATTTTGAAAGGCTATTTTGATATACGAATTGCATTGTTTGCTCACGACTCCGCTCGTGCCTTATTATGACTTGTCTACCGCTTCCCCGGCCGTTTTGTAATCGTGCGCCTTACGATAAATTCGGCTGAAGATGTCGTGTTTTGCTTTCGAGACCTCGCCACAGGCTTGTTACCGTATATGGAGTTACCGTATATCTCGTGATATGGCGGATGATATGATTTGTTTGTTGACGCGGTATGTCGCGATATGTTATGTGTGATATGATATGTTTGGGGTTTGTACGGGATTTGAAATCTTCTGAGTATGTTGTGTCGTGGCACCAACAGCCGGAGCGGTGACCACATTCTCGAGCGTTACGTGATGATTTCGATTTGCATTATGTACATATATCCTCCGCATGCATCGTGTTGTATGAATCCGATGTTTTCTTTCCGTATTTTTATTTTGTTTATGGTTTGGTTTCCTGTACTCGATGCTTTACATACTCGCACTCTTTCGCATCCCACTTTCTTCTGGGGGCTCGTTTCGTGCCCGCAGTGGCTGTACGTTGGTGATCCTCCACCGTAGGCCCCACTTTCTCGCTTATATTGGATTGCTCCCCTTTGCTCGGAGCGTACATTTTGGTATATATTTACGTCATGTTTATCCTTATGTACATTTGGACTATTTGGGTACGGCGGGCCCACCCCGTCATATGATTCTCGTCCGTCTGCCTAGAGGTCTCGTGGACATATTTTGTGGGGTGTGCCTACTTCCGTACGATTGTGTTTGTATCGATGTGTTGGGCGATTCCGTCACGCGGCGGCCGGACCGCATATGTATATGATATTTTGTGGCCCCGTGTGGCCTTTGGTTGGTATTTTCGTGCGGGGTTATTTCGTTAGTCATAAACAAAGGAAACTGCCGAAATTTTTTTCTGGAAATTATCTAAATTTGAAATACGGCCTTAACGACTTCGTTATAGATTTGATCACGTTAGATTTATGTTTTTTTTTTGAGATAGTGTTTGCTAGATATGTCTGGGTGCCCAGATCGGGCACTAGTCACGGCCTACGGGGTTGGGTCGTGACAAAATTCATAAACAACTTATGTCTCAAAATCAAATCGAAGGTCAAAAGTCCCGACTTTGTATCCCGGAATGGTTTTGTCCCTAACTTTCCATAGTTAATCCGGATTGTCCCAATGCACAAAATACGGGATATAACATCCTCCCCCCCTTTAGAACATTCGTCCTCGAATGTTAAATTAGCCCCACGGGGTCTTATAAACACTCGGGGGAGTTTCTTTTACAATTATCACAAACAGTTCATACATCAATCAACATAACCAATTAAAGAGTCTAAATTACCTGTACCGCATCTGGTGGCGCCTCCTGATCCTGTCCACCGGTCCGGATATAGCGGTTCGATGGACCGCCGAACCGGGAGGCCCGCCACGGCCTCTCGCCTTGTACCGGGCGTCTGGTGATGCCCCGCCCCCCATCGGCGCATAGCTACGAAAGGTGAAGATGAACCGGCAAATCGACTCATGGCAGGGCAGCCTGGCCGCACCACTGGACCGCCCGTATGGACACTCTCTCTGAAATGACCCCCGCCGCCACACCAAAACAAGTGCCCGTGGCTGCATAACACTCTCCAAATGCAGGACAGCCCCACAAAGAGGAACACAGAGGTCCGGGCGGCTTCATCTAACTACCGGAACCTCCTCGTCCAGCCTGTGAGCCTGAAACCCTCGGAGCTCGTCTGCCCCCCAACATCCCGCACCTCCGATCTCCTCGCCGTGAACTCCGCGGGGTGTACTGTGGCCGGGTCAGCGGGGTGTTTGCTCTCGCCGCGTCGAGGCCGCTTCCGCTCTCGAGACTTCCGTATCACCTGAAGCAGTATCTAGCCCCTTCGGGCTGGCCCCCATCGGCATCTCTATCGGCCGACGCCCTCGTGTCGTTCCTCCATACCTCAAGTATGTGCTTGAATCATGGCAATGTCCATGCGGATCGTCGGCCTTGGCAGACTAATCGTCAACTAAGTAGTCATCCGTACTTATCGCTATATGTCAGGTATCCCGTCAATCGTGTCGACTCGCAAGCGGGCGCGTGGCGGCCGGCGGGTCGACTCCAAACTATGGTCCGGACGCTCACCCGCCTATCGACGGCGGGGAATCTCGCCGCACGGCCCGCCTCGCACTCCGGAGGTGAAAATGGGCCGGGGAGAGGAGCCTCTGTCAGCTTCTCGCCCCACTCTGTGGGAGGGGCACCGCCACTTTCTGGACGACGTCCAGGGACTCGTGCCGGTTGGCAGCCTTGTCGTGCGGCCAGGGCGGGAGGATGCCATCGGCCGACTGCGGCTCCGGAAGCGCTAATCAGTAACGGTGTACGGCTGCATCGTAGGATGAACTCTCGGGGGTCCTTGCGGAGCTTTGACCGAAAAACTGCGGTGGGCCTGGCCAGAAAAATCACGGGCCCTGCGGCGCCGTGTCTGTCATCGCAGTCTTACAGAGTCAGGTGCACAGCGAACACAGGCCGCCGTGATTCGGTCGATACTTGGGACCGCGTCTGTCCGCCCCATCCTCCGCCCTCGGCCGAGGAGCCGGAGGCCGGTGCCTCGAACCTCGGGCCGCGTGAGGAGGCCGGGCCCCGCGTGCTCGTGGTCGCTCCAAATCCCTCTCTTTGGCCGGGGTGGCGTAACCAGCCATCGGAGGCAATCTCGAGGCTGAAGCCAGGCGCCGGGCCCTAGTAGCTATCCCGGGCCGGCTGGTCTCGAGGGGCCGGGCCGCACTTGCCCTTCCGGGCAGCCGTGGCCTTCCTGAGGCATCGCTGAAATCATAACAATCCGTTAGGGAGGGTCATCACCGATAATACGCCTCTATCGCACGATCTAAGATTAGAAAGAAAGATGACATCTAAATGTCCTCGTAGCCAGCCTCCTGTTTATAGATGTGGTGCACAACACACCGATAAACAAGACTGCGAGACACGGTACCAGAGATTCCGAGGACGAGAAGCGCTGCGATACCAGCCGCCACGACCCAACCCCCGTAGCCGTGACTGCGGCTCGAGCCGGGCACCCATACGCGGCCATTAAGGTGGCATTCGACATACAACCGACTCATACATTCATAAAAATCAAACGTGGCTCCAACTAACGTATACAAACCAATATACTGCACAGAAGCCAGCAAGGCTATCATAATATACATAACATATCAAAGCATACATACACGCAAATTGATAAGGCGCCACGGCGGATGGGCCGCCGAACACAACGCAGCCGCGTCCGACAAAGCGTACATAACCCATATCTATGCTATGGCAACTTCACTGGAACAACGAGAATCGATAGATGACGGACGGGCCCCGCTCGTACCCTCGAACAAACATAATCATGTACATCGGAAGATATATACCCAAATATTGGCTCGAACAAAGCGGAGCACTCTGAGAAGAACAGAAATCCCTACGCCGGTGGATCACCAAAACGCGTGTACATCCACTGCGGGCATGAAACGCGCCCCCGAAGACGGGGGGGGTCGAAGACGAAATACCGAGTATGCAAAGCAGAAGGTACGTGATGTGTAACCGAGTCGGGGATCGAAACAGAACGCAAAAGTAGACATAATAATCGAAATACCCAGCGCTTGCGTCGACACACAAATCATACATATGAGGTTTAAGGCAAACATAATGATCATCATATAAATGCGTAACGCATCATAACATCATAACCAATCATATGAGATGCCATTAGCCGATGTGGGATTGGCCTAAACCAATGTGGGATTGGCCTAAACCAATGTGGGATTGGCTAAACCAAAGGTGGAATGTTGCCTCACTATCGGGTTTGCCCACCATCGGGTTTGCCACCGGTTTGCCCCACCACCGGCTCCGATTTCAATTGATCATATTCCGTAATTCATACGGATAACATATAACGTAACATATACACACGTGCACCCCGGCTCGAAAGGGCCCGACGTACCGACCACATCATAACTTCATAATATATGCGGTTCGACCGAAAGGGGCTCGGCGAACCCGGACACATCATACTCCGAATACGCGTCCAGTAAATCAGACCATCATATCATATCAGACTTCGTATCACATCATGTTTCAAAATACACATCATATTTCAGAATACAAACTATACCTCAGAATACAGCATAGTGCGTACGACAACTTAACCGCCCTGGGACTTGGCGAAAATGTAACAACGAATACACGAACAAAGTTATGAGTAACCAAATACGGTTTAAAACAATTTCAAAGACTTAATATGTTAATCACACGAACCATCGTTTATAAGCCAAAACGGTAGTCAAAATCGGATTTTCTTCCGAATACCACTCGGGAGCATATCAAACCGAACTTTAGAAATCATAGTTACGTACCAAAATCATGTACATAAGATCATTATCATAAACTTAAAAGGTAGGTAAGCCGATCATACTTGAAATCGGGATAATAGTCATATCATATTTTGCAAAAGTCATCGGAAGTACATAAGGGAAAAGTCGCGGGACCCACGAACGGGTGTCGACCCGAGCCGGGCCCGCCTATGGAAAAACATAGTCATCATACATCATGGAATCATTTTTGAGCATATCGACGCGATCCGGTTCGTAATACCTTGAAAGTTACGGACTTTCGTGTTTTCTAATCATTTAGGAACAAAACTCTTATAAAACCAAACTTTTATGCAACTTTTGAAACTTAGTCATACAAAAGACATAGGGCCAATATTTCATCATATAATGCATACGAAGACCAGAGAAACAAATAATAATCACGGACATGGTCGGATCGCGAGTAGTGTTTCCTCGAGGCTCGTATCATAACTGTTACAATTAAGGCATGCCAAAAGAAGGAAGGGTTGCGCTTTACATACCTCGTACGCACTCAACGCTAGCTCAAACTCAAGATAAATCCAACCTACGTCTCGGGCTGCCCAAGGTCTACAAACAAGTCATAATATGCCAAACATTAGCTATAGACATTTGGGCATTTAATTCCAATTTAGCCCTTAATTCTACGAAATTTGGGCGGCATTTCCCCCGTAAATAGGCCAACCCGAGAATTTAACTCAAATCAACAAATCAACAACAACAACCAGCCTAGCAACAACAATAAGCCATCCGAAAGGCAATACAACATTAATAACTCTCTTTTCCATCATTCAACAACTTTCATAAATTCAATTTAACGGCTTACCTTCAAGCTAACATCAGCGCTTATACATTCGAATACTAACCCGAACCCATACCAACAATATTCAAAGACATTCCAAGCAATTCATACAACATTTCAAACATCCCAAATAATACTCCCACTCACCCGAAAACTGCCCAAAACCGAGAGCCTCAACTATCACACATTCCTCATTTTCAAATCATGATTTGCACTAACAATTCACATTCTAACCATGTCACTCTCATAATTATACAAGTTACATAAAATGTACAATAACCTTAAAATCAGCCCATACAATTGCAACATCAATCTTGAATCATTAAACTCTCATTTCCAACATAGAATTCACAACGACGACAATCGACATACAAAATAAGATTAATTCATTCTTGTCATATAATATGACCCATATTTACTACACACATATGCATATATGGATGATTCTCATTCTTTTCTTCACCCTACACAACTAAACATGCTATAAACAATTGTTTCACCCCTTGACACAACACACACACTTACACGACCATAAACACCCTACACGGCTATGCACTACACACACAACCTTCACTCCAACATGCCATATTTCATGATTTTCATCCATTTTAGCATACTACAACATGCATACAACCTTTATAACACATAAAACATAATCAATTCTTACCTTTCTTCTTGACTCCACAATAAGCCTAGGGTTTGCAATTGACACAACGAATGGTTGGATGGCCCGAACAACACTTCCACGCTACTTAGGGACCTCAAATTAGTGGGTTTAAATCAAGGAAATAATTTTGGGATGGCTTGAATTGAAGTTGGTTTTTCTCCACACTTGGCCAAGAGCCTCACTTTCTCTTCACTTCTTGCTCTTTTTTTTTTCTAAGTGTTAAAATGAATAAGGATGACTAGTTGATCATCTTTTGTGCTTATATGTATATGGAACAAGTGTCCTTGGCCCACACCATGTGTTGGAGCAATAAAAATTGAACACAAATTGTGTGGGCCATTTCCAAATACCACACGGCCAAAGGGCCAAATTTTTTGCATGATTTCCAACTTTCAATACTACAATTTTTGTCCCAAATTTTCCTAATTGTTCCTTGCCAACAAATTCATAAACAACTTATGTCTCAAAATCAAATCGAAGGTCAAAAGTCCCGACTTTGTATCCGGAATAGTTTTGTCCCTAACTTATCATAGTTAATCCGGATTGTCCGATGTACGCGAAATACGGGATATAACATCCTCCCCACTTTAGAATATTCGTCCCTCGAATGTTAAATTAACTTTACGGGATCTTATAAACACTCGAGTTTTTTTACAATTATCATAGAAACGGTTTATACGTGACAGTAGTAACTTGATTAAAGTCTAAATTACATGCCGCGTCTAGTGGCGCCTCGATCTGTCCACGGGTCAACGTATATAGGCGGTTCGATGGACCGCCAGGCGGAGGCTCGCCACGGCCTACGCCGGCCTTTGCGTCGGCATGCCCGCCCCCGTCGGGCGCATAGCTACGTGAAGATGAACCGCGGGCGGATTCGATGGCTAGGGGCTGCGCCCGCTTGGACCGCCCCTGTGGACCTCTCCTCTTGAAATGACCACACCGCCACAAGTAAAACAAGTGCCGTGGCCGCGCATAACACTCTCCGGGGTGATGCCTCCTCACGGTAGGAACAAGGAGGCACGGGCGGCCTCGTCGACTGCCCCAAGGACCTCGTCGGTGACGAGCACGGAAACACGGAGCTGCGCTGCACCTTTGAATATCCCGCACCACTACGGTCTCCTATGGGTGAGCGCGGGGGTGTGCTACGTGCGCGGGCGGGAAGGGTGTTTTGCCTCTTCTTCCGCGGCCTCTCGGGACTCTCGGGGATATCCGACGGATATCTGCCCCTCTGGGGGGCCCCCCGTCGTAATCCTGTCGGTGGACGCCCCCGTGTCGGTCCTCGGCCACCACTTGGCATGTGCAGCGAATCCGTGCGATGTCCGTCCCCGGTGAGCCGCCATCACCTGTTGTCAACCAAGTAGTCATCCGGCCTGTCACGGCCGGTGCATCGGGTCCATATCGACTACGTAAGCGGGCACGTATACGGCCGGCGAATCAAACTCCAGTTATACTCCCGGACGCTCCTGCCCCCTGCTCATCGACGAGCTGTCTAAATACTGGCCGCCTCATCTCCGGAGGTAGAAAATGGGCCGGGAGGGAGCCTCAAGCTGGCCCCCATCTTTCTTTGGAGGGCACCCTCACCTACGGGACGACATCCGGGACTCGTACCGGTTCGCCGGCCCCATCGTGCAACGGGATAGGATGCCATCTCGGCCGACTCGGCCTCGGAAGCACTAATCAATCGCGGTGTACGGCATCGTCGGATGAACTCTGAGGTCTTCTGCGGGCTTTGACCCGAAAAGCTGCGGTGGGCCACGAGCAAAAAATCACGGGCCCTCGGCGTCATGTCTGTCTGCACGATCACCCACGGTCCGTGCACCGCGAACACGAGCCGCCATCGGTTCGGTCAATAGCCGGGACCCGCGTCTCGCATCGCCCCGATCCTCGCCCCGGGCCGAGGAGCGGGAGGCTCGGGTGCTGAACCTCGGGGCGGCGGTGGAGCCGCCCCACGTCCTGCCGGCGCGGCGCTCCGGTCCCTCGATGCGGCGATTGTGGCGGGGACGGGCATCGGAGGCACAATCTCGACTCGGAGTTCGGCGCGGACACACAGTAGCTATCCGGGCCGGGCGGTCTGTGGCTCCCCCGGCTACATCGAACTTGCCCGCCACCGGGCAGCTATGGCCTTCCTCGGAGGCATCGGCCGTCATAACAATCCGTTGGGGAGGGGTCATCTGATAATACGGCTCTGTCGCGCGATGCAAGATTGAAGGAAAGATAACATCCTAAATGTCCGTGTAGCCTCCTTGTTTATAGATGTGGTGCCTGACCTGTGAAATAAACAATTTCTGAGACACGTTCGCCAAATATTCCAGGGATGACTGCTGCGATGCCACTTCTATCGACCCGACCCGTGAGCCATGACTAGTGCCCGAGGGCGGGGCACCGGACTCGTTAGCAAGTTCGAATCCTGGCAGAGATAGCTTACGCGTATGCAAAATCAAACGTTGCTCCCGACTAACGTATCTCGAAACCAATATCAAACACAAACATATATATATATATATATATATATATATATATATCAAAGCATACATACACATGTACAAATGCAAGGAAAGCGAGGCCCACGGCGGATGGATCGCCCGAACATATACAGCTCGCGCAACGCACGAACAAGCGGCACAACCCGTATCTGTGTCTCGGATCTCTAATACGAGAACAACGGGAATCATATGACGGGACGGGGCCCCGCCATGCCACAGACAAACATAATCGTGTACATCGGAAGAGTATACCCAAAATATTGGCTCCCGGAGAACAAGGGAGCGGCTGCGAACGTGAGAATGGAAATGCTACGCCGGTGGATCGCCAAAACGCATGTACGTACTGCGGGCAGCGAAGCATGACCCCGAAGATAGGGGGTCGATGCGAAGCCATGTGCGAGTATACAAGTGAAGGTACGGTAAACGGGCGGTCGGGATCGAAAACGATGCAGTAGACGTATCTTGAAATACCGGAGCGCTTGCGTGCGACATACAAATCATACATATAAAGTCTGAGGAAAGAAACATAATGATCATCATATTCATACCATAACACATCATAACATCATAACCAATCATATGAGATGCCATTAGCCGATGTGGGATTGTCCACTAGCTTGATGTGGGATTGGCACAAACCAATGTGGGATTGGCCTAAATAATGTGGAATGTTGCCTCACTACTGGGTTTGCCCCGCGATTCATATTGATCATTTGCCCAGAATTCATACAGATAACATATAACGAAACATATCCACATTACCTGGCCATAGGGGCTCGGCATACCGTCCACATCATAACGGAATACGCGTCGGTAAATCGGACACATCATATCATAAGGGACTTCGTATCACATCATGTTTCGAAATACATATCATATTTCGAGAATACAAACTCATACCTCGAATACGAGCATAGTGCGTACGACAACTTAACCGGCCTGGGACTTGGCGAAAAATGTAACAACAGAATACACGAACAAAGTTATGAGTAACCAAATACGGTTTAAAACAATTTCAAAGACTTAATATGTTAATCACACGAACCATCGTTTATAAGCCAAAACGGTAGTCAAATCAGATTTTCTTCCAAATACCACTCGGGAGCATATCTAACCGAACTTTAGAAATCATAGTTACGTACCAAAATCATGTGCATGAGATCATTATCATAAACTTAAAAGGTAATATATGATCATACTTGAAATCGGGATAATAGTCATATCATATTTTTGCAAAAGTCATCGAAGTACATAAGGAAAGTCGCGGGACCCACGGACGGGTGTCGACCCCGAGCCGGGCCCGCCTATGGAAAACATAGTCATCATACACATGGAATCATTTTTGAGCATATCGAGGCGATCCGGTTACGTACGTGAAAGTTACGGACTTTCGTAGTTTTCGGAATCATTTTGGAACAAAACTCTTATAAAAACCAAACTTTTATGCAACTTTTGAAACTTAGTCATACAAAGACATAAGGGCCAATATTTCATCATATCATGCATACGAAGACCAAAAAAACAAAAAATAATCACGGTACATGGTCGGATCGCGAGAGTAGTGTTTCTCGAGGCTCGTGTCATAGCCTATTTGTAATTAAGGCATGCCAAAAGAAGGAAGGGTTGCGCTTTACATACCTCGTACGCACTCAACGCTAGCTCATACTCAAGATAACCCCAACCTACGTCTCGCTGCCGAGTCTACAAACAAGTCATAATATGCCAAACATTAGCTATAGACATTTGGGCATTTAATTCCAATTCAATCAACAACAACAACAACAACAAAACCTAAAACAACAAT
>NW_026723948.1:0-6272 GCF_029784015.1 Lycium ferocissimum
TTTGGGCTTGGCCCACTAAATTCCTTCTATTTTATTTTCTTTTTAATTCCTTTTTAGCAAAAATTACCAAACAAACCCTTATTTAAAAAAAAATGAGTTATTACAGTTTCGGTGTTAGCAGACATTTGGAGATTATGAAAAAAGAGATTTGGCAAATTCGAAGGGGAAGTTAAAATAGGAGTGAGGGAACAGTCAAGAAAGAATTCAGAATGGTAAAGAGTAAGAAGAAGAAGCAGCAACACACTCTAAACAAAAATAGCTAGTGAAGAAGTTGGCAGAGTTGTTTCTTTTCACGTAGTATAAGCATGAATCAACAAGAAATACGAGTTGAAAAATGATTAAAAGTGATGAAATGAAGAGAAATAGAAAGGAGAAGTGAAGAAATAAAATGGAGAGATGAAGTGAAGAACTGAAAATGGAGAAGTGAAAAGGATCATAAAATGGGAAAATGAGGTGGTGGAAGACGTTATATAGACATGGGATCGAGCCGGTTACAGATCCCAACCAACCGGGAAATGCCACGTGTCCCATAATTAATGAGAAGTGACTTGAAATGATGTGCGTTATGACGGTTGTCAGAGCTGACCATCCGGGACGAGACACGTGGCCGATGACAGAGAGACGTGATGCAACTGTTCCCGCCAAAATGAAAAGATAATAATGAGCATATGGAACCACCGGTTTCTTAATTTGTCCACTTCCCGTTATTCCAGTAAAACTATGGTCCGAAAAGTGAGGGGACTATCTGTATACGGTAAAAATCGGACATGTGATAGACCGATGAGATCGGAGATCGAGGGAAGAAAGAGACAAGTACGAGCAGGAAGACTTCCATTCGAACCGGAGGAGTGCTTGATCTGAAGAAGGCAAAGGAAACCGTTTGGTCCGGTTTCTCCATAGCCGATTTGATCGTGGCCGTTGGTCCGGTTTATCGTGGCCGTTGGCCCGGTTGATCATGACCGTTGGTCCGGGTGATCCCTTACACAATTGCCACGCGTCAAGACCGTTCTGCCACATTGTACGCATCAATCGTACGGGTGTCAGATCGTACTACTAACCTTATCCTTTTTTAGGATTTTTCTTTATTCAAAAGAGCTTTATGTTGTATGAGGCCCATAAGACAAAACTTTAAATAGGGGCCATTACCCTACTTTTAGGGGTTGGCTTCTTGAGATCTAACACATTGTAATAGCAAAATATATAAAATCTCTCCCTCTCATTCTCTGATTTTGTCCGGATTTATTGTGTTCTTTAGGTTTATTCAATCAAACAATACTCAATACATTATTTAATACATATATTTAGTGTAAACCATCGATTATTATTCACTTGCTCGTAGCAAATCTAAATCCATTTTTTCCCAATCAAATAAATTAAAGCCCAACCACATATCCTATACCTCATATACAAATTCAATTGATTACCTAAATTCGGGGTTAACAATAAAAGCTGACATAATATAAAATCAAATAGGTGTTATTGAAAAAGAATGAAAACAATGACTATAGCCACACCAACATGAGTTGCAGTGGAGTGGTGGATAATGGCAATGAATATGATTGGTGATAGAAGTCGTTGGGGTGATAACTGGTGCTAGAGGAGGTGGTTGGTAGTTAAGGACTTTTAGTAAGGGAGTTCAATAATACAATGAAGTAAACACATGATCAAGCCAAGGGGGTTCAACATATATATATATATCACTACAAAAGAAACCCCAATTACCAACAAAAAATTTCGTTGGCAAATTGATCAAATCGGTTGGCAAATTGAGTTACCAACCGAACACCAACTGATATTGATCCGTTGCTAAAAGGCTCGATGGTAAATTTTGCCAACCAATTTTAATTTGTTAGTAAAATTACCAACTAAAAATTGGTTGGTAAACACCCGAAGACATTGTTGGTAATTTTTTAAGCTTGGCCCTGAAATTTCCGTTGGTAAATTCACTAACCAATTTTCGGTTGGTATATCGTTAGTACCTTTACTAACTAACAAAAATGAAGTTAGTAAATTTGGTTCTTCATTATCCAATTGCGTAGGTAATTTGTTGGTAACTATAGTAAAGAAAAAGAAATGTTGTTGGCATTCCGTTAGCAACTGTACTTATGGATAAAATTTGGTTGGCAAGTCCGATGGTAAAATTTTCAAGATACATTGGTAATTGGTTAGCAATTTTAGTTACAGAAAAGTTATGTTGGTAATTTGTGGGTAATTTACCAACGAATTTTCGAAACGTTAGCAAGAACGGTTATTTAGTTTTCTAAATTACGTTAGTAATTGGTTAGTAATATTAGTAACAACAAATTTTTTGTTAGTAACCGTCAGGAAATTTATTAACTGATTGTTAATTCGTTGGTAAATATTACCAACCAAATGATTAATATTTATACTAATATAAAGCTTTGAAAAATTTGAAAGCTGTAAAACAAATCCAAAAAACATTACCTATTTCATAAATAATAACATCTATCATAGAATTGAAGAAACAATCCAAAGTGTGTCTAACATAAAACAATCTAAAATTGACCTAAATATGACTTGTTTCATGATTCGAGGAGGTGTCAGGTCTACCAGAAGGAGGTGAAGGTAAGCGAGCTATGATGCCCGAACAATGTACTTGAAGTATCTGATTAACTTGCTCTTGCACCTCTTGTTGCACTTCAGGTCTCATTCTTCACGCAATACTTGTCGCATTTCTTCCCTTATTTCTTGTTTGATCTCTTCTCTGATCTCATGCTTCATTTCTTGAAGACGATGTCCAACAAATTCTTGCACTCTAGCATCAAAGTCGAGATGTCGAACGCGGAGGATTCACCAACATGCCCATAGAAAGGTGCTTGAAGACCAACACCATAAAGGTGCGTCTTCTTAATCCCACCCACTTCATCCAAATAAATTTTTGAAAAGTCAATTGTAGGAGGTTCGCTGGATCAATCTTCAGGCTAAGATACAGGTGTAATCTTAGATATGACAGCATCCTCGAAGCAACAAAATTGATAAATGTTATACTTATATTCTTGAAAGAAAAACCATCAAGAAATATTCGGGGAGGCAGCATAGAAAACTTAACTGTTAAAAATAATACCTTAAAGAAACAATCATTTGATGTAACAAACTCTAATTTTTTTTCCATACGAAATGCATTACCTGTTTGGCATCAACTTGCCACACTTTTCAGATAATGGATACTACTAATATTTTTCAATACATGTCCTATAGCTTGGATAAACAGTTATGTAACAGAAAGATGGTACAGTTTCTCTACAGAAAAAAAAAACTAGTAACAGTTTACTGTGTTTTTCTGATTTTTACATAATTAATAGGCATCTGTTAAGAAAGAGATGTCAATAAACAAATAATTTGCTAATAGTGATCAAAGTCTAATATAAGGCATTGCACAGAACAAGGTATGTTAGTAAATGAAAAAGCAGAGAACTTGTAGTTCTAAAAAAACTTAAGTAAACATCATGTACAATAACAAATAGTTCTCTATGGTTTAGTCCATTGAAAAAAGAGAAACGTGATAACTGATAGCGCAAAAGATTTTTAGTTATTTACTGTGCATTCGTTACGGACATGCTTTGCAGCACCATAGACTAATTTAATTAACATCATATGATAAATTTAGACAAAAGTTTTACATAGATAGTGGATTGTTAGTGCCAGTTAAAGCAACAATACAATAGAACATGTTCAAAACTAAACCAAAAAGATAACCTTGTTCACAGAAGCACTATTTAATAAACTTACAGAATGGTAAAAAGAAGCAGTAACTGGAAGGCTGGCCATCTGCATAAGTATTTTCTTCCCTTTTTCAGGAATACTTTAGGCATTTTTATTAAGAAGTCTTTCCCGGAACATGTTCTATAGCTTAGACGAGCATTTTTGGAACTTAAGCATATTAAATAAACTCAAGATCATGAATTTGTCAAAACCTCTCATTTTTAATGGTTTATTTTCTTGATCAGATTTGGGGTAAACACGAGGGACGATTTAAGCCAAAAACTCAACACAGATCTAGAAAGATAAATAGCAATGCTTACATCCAGATAAAAGTAGAAAGGGTTACGTCACTTACATATGCGGTCTTAGATTTGTCCACAAACTCATTATTCGCCTTGAGATGTGTCTTCCTCAGAAGCTCAGGTGGAGGTGATCTTCCCAGTTCTAGCCTAAAATTGAAATTACATTTACCACATTAATATATAAGGAGTAGCTTTGAAGAAATTATAACTTTGGCTAAATAAAAATAATATACCAGTTGTCTTGCATGTTCTTGGTGAATTCTGGAGCCTCCTATAATGGAATAGATGATGCAAAAACTTGGAAACCTGTTAGTATCACTGATCCTATACAACTCGGAAATGATGTGGTTCAAACAGCTTCAATTTATTACATTTGGTTTGTTGGACATACAGAATATATTGGTGTCACTGATCCATACAATATGGGATATGATGTGATACCAAGATGTACAAATTTGATTTTGCTTGTCCGACCTTCTGGTTCTCAGGCAATACAGGATGGGAACAACAGTGGATAGGCATGACCTATCTATTGATTTCCTCTCAAGGTGTGGTATTAGCACTTAGTGCTCAATCTGTTGAGAGGTCCTCAACAGATGGAAAGTGTGGTATCTCAGGAAATGATATGGGATTTAGGAATCATATGGTTGCCTCAATGACTTGCAGCACTGTTATTAGGCAGTCTCTTGAGGCATTGTGGAATGACTTGGTTCAGATTTGGTTCAAGGAACATAAGAGGGTGTACAGGATTTGCTTATTGACCTTACCTCAATGTTCTGTTGAGATATTGTCAATGAATGGAAAGTATATAATCTCTGCTGCTATCTGGTTTAGCTGCATAAATTACTGGTGTTCAAGAATCTTAAAAGAGAGACACAAGAAATTTGGTTTTGGTTATTACTGGTTTTTGCAGGTCTAAAGATACTGACTGGCTGCATATTGCTGTTATGCATACAGGATCTGTTTGTTGACATTACTTCAGTATGTGGTATTAGCAATTATTGCTCAATCTGCTGAAGTGGTGACAACTTATGGAAAATGTATTGCTAACACGAGGACAAAGAGCAGCATGACACTACTACAACAGTGCTACAAGGCAAGGCCTTGTACATTAGCTGCAGAGTTCTACAAACACAGATTGTAAGCATGATGCAAACTACAGGTTCACATGGTTCTTAAAGTTTTGATAAACCTGCAGTCTGGTTCGTACAAATAGAAACAGTAAGTTCATACATGATCTTTGTATTGACTTTGTCACAGTGTGTGGTATTGGTACTCAGTTCATCATACTGTGAAATTGACAATGCATAGAAAGTGTTATGAAGTTCGGTTGTACAATATCACAGATCATGCAGGGAAACAGAAGCAAATTAGGAGGTCATATGGCTTATTGGTGCATGCACCTCACTTTTGGCACAATTTCAGGCTATCGATGCAAGACTCAACAGCAGATCATTTCATGCAAGGATTATATTACCTAGGAGCAGTTTTGTGGTCAGTTAATGATCAAAAATTGCTTCATCTCATAGTTTACAATGCAATTTTCAGATTTCTAGTTAGTTGGATTTAATATTCTGAAGCATGATAACAGTAATGAATAGGGTGGATATCAACAAACATTTTCAATTTACAATCTGATAATACTTTTGCCGTAGAAATGCTTCAATAACCGTAAATGAAGGACTCAATTAAATATAAGCTTCATATTACCATAGAACAGGGAAATCACTCGGTATGTTGTTGTTGTTGTTGTTGTATTACCATAGAACAGGGAAATCACCTTCCATATCCGATTTGAGACTTTTTATTTATTGGTAACAGGAAGCTAACCTGCAAGCTTGACGGTAGAACTTCCTATTACCACCAAAGACCAATATCAGGAAACGACGACATGATCCCCAACAACTTTTGGTCTGTGGATTCTTTCCTAAAACCTATCGGGAAATGAAATTTAAGAACATATTCACAAGACCTCAGACAACAACTTTACTTGGCTTCTTTTGTTAGTTTTTTCAGCAATAGAAACATTTCAGGAGCAAAGTAATGTACTCAATTAAGATAGTTACCAAGGAGGTATATGTAAGGATCCAGGTCTTGTCAAAGAGTCTTAAGCACAGACTAATTTAGGGCAAGCAGCTGCGAGAACTTTTTGCGGAGGAAATTTGTATGCTATGCCTGAAAAATCAAATAGTATAAGAATTAGTAACAGAAAAACATAGAGATGCAAGTGTAGAGAGCAGAAATAGA
>NW_026723949.1:0-6036 GCF_029784015.1 Lycium ferocissimum
ATACCCAAACGTATGAAAAAGAAAATACAAAAGTAAAAGCTGACATAGCAAATAATAGAAAGCATTACGTAGCATTCAGAAAAAGGAACAGTAACAACAATAGCCAAATATAATGCATAACCAAAGCACAAGAAACGACGGTAGTAACGAGGAAATTGAAGGACGTGAAATTACGCTAATAATGTTACTATCCCGCAGAAAGGCATTTGTAATACCATCCATAAACCCTCTGAATTACCATATAAAAAGATAAATGTTGGAAATTGACTCAATTTGATTTAAGCAGAAACTTACTGGAGCTAATCCAACAACAACAATAACGTACCGGCAGGTGGCCCCACCACGTGGGGTACGGGGGAAGGTAGAGTGCGTACCCTTACCACACTCTCGTAGCAGATAGAGAGGTTGCTTCCGATAGCCAGTGACAGGTAAAAGCATTCAAGGAATACAAAAATGAAAATAGTAACAACAACGAAATAATGCTCTTACAGAGCTAACGCCAGCAGCAAAAAAGGGGACTGGGCCGGGCTGGACATCTCCATTATCAGTAGGCCTAGCAGCCCTATAAGCTTCAGGTGGCATAACACCATAAACAACTGAAACATTAACACCAGCCTTCTCCCAAACATCCCCATCTTGCAATACCCTACTTATTCCACCACCACCACCTGGCCTTGACCAAACATCTTCCTTAAACTTTGCACCTCCATCAGCTTCTTCCAATGCCAAACAAACACTGTCTTGCACTTCTCTTATCGTCTTCTCAAACCGACCTCTAACAGTGCTGGAATTTGATGATGATCCTTTATCGGATTCTCGAAGGAATGTTTGTGGCTTTTGGGATTCGGGTATTTCTTCAATCATTGAGGAAGCTGATGCTTGAATTTGAAATGAATAGTTGGGTGTTGTTTTCTTAGTTGTTTTGAAGGGAATGGTGAGGGGCAAGTATATGGATTTAATGAAAGAGGAAGAATGGAGGGAAGGAGAATAAGGAAATGGGGTTAGGGTGGAAGAGGATGAAGGAGAGGAGAGAATTGGAGTAAGCATTCTTGATTACTGACTAGTCTGAAATTTTTGAGATGGAACGACTAGCTTATTAATGGGCTTTTCTTGGATTTGTGATAAGGGGGGTTCCAGGCTTGCAGCAGTTTGTTTCATTTGACTGCTCTTAAATAAATATACCCACAGGCCACAGCCATTACTCCTCTAGTTTATGACTGCCGCAATTTAGCTTCTGGTAACCTCTATATTTGACATCTTCAACTGGGATATGAGCTGCCCATTGATTTGTTAGTTAAGGAATTAGAATTAGAAACATCCTCCAGAGGTACAAGTCAACGCCACAATGGTTAGGTTTTTCAAATACTACTGTCCTAAAATAAGTGTAATGTTAGCAATTAAGAAAACAAATAAATATAATTTGGAATTTACTAAACTAATCTATTTATATGGTTTTGGAGAGTTGAGCGCGTAATTAGAAACGCTTATTAATTTTTGAAATTTATTTTGATAGCGCGACACTTATTTTTGGGACAGCGTGAATACACAAGCTCTTTTTTGGTCAAGTTTCTTGAAAACTAAGAGCACTTTTTCACAATATTTTTCTTTTTGGATAATATTTAATTCATTTCTCTCAAATAATAAATCCAATCCTCTTCTTATTTTCCTTGTTTGTTTATACAATCTCTTCATCTTATCGTGGAGTGGATTTTTAATTCATATTGCATGATTTATTTTGGTATATATAAATCTCCATTTAAAATATTAGTAATTATACCAGAAACCCACTTTTGTTGTTTCAGCTAAACTATATTTATATTGATTAAAACCTTAATATGTATTTTTTTCTGTTTTATTGTTTCAATAAAATACAATTCAGAGTAAAAGCTTATTAAAGTTTTTTCATGATAAAAAGCTTATTAAAGTTTTTTCATGATAAACATTTAAATCCATTTCTCCTTTTCAAAAAGGCTAATTATAAATGACCCTTGATACTATCTTTTTCGTAACTTGACACTCAAAATTAGTTTTTGGAAAAGTCGTCAAATACAATTTTTTTACCAAATGTTGAAAAATTACTTTTTAAATGAATTGGTCAAACACAAATTATTACTCTCTAGAAATATTCTTGTCACGCCCGATTCGCAAGGGGCCGTGGTACCGTCATGCCCGAATCGCCGCCCTTTGGACTTAACACCGCACTCGATGCCTAGCTGAATGTGATCGAACGCAGCCATGGCTGGCCGAGTCAACATGGGACATGGTGATGCGGAATATACGTTAACACGCATGACTTGTGAAAATATGGAGTTCAATAATCGTAAGTACGAAAATACCATTATATCGTGAATGCGGAAATATAATAACGTAGCCAGCAGGCTAACTAACCGAACATCCGACATGACATAACCGACTAATCTATGAAACCTGCGACATGAATATGATTGCTTAAATTGTTTTACACAGACAAGACTCCCGTATACCTAACCTAGCTGCAATCGACATAAATATAAGTAAAGACAAAACCGAATGAGATGGGGTTCACCAAAATGATACGAGCAACGTCCCCGACGATGCGTATTCGTCGTCCACGTAAATCAATACCCGCATCGTGAAATGCGAGCTTCCGGCTTGATAAAGGTGATGTCGGACACTTGAATTGTCTTGGTTGTAAAGTAACTAAACGAAATTAACACGGCATACGAAATAATAAGAACCGAAACTAAAACTCGTAAGTCGAACATGAACAAGAGCATCTATATATATATATATATATATATATATATATATATATATATATATATATATATATATATATATATATATAGGGGGGGGGGGGGGAGCCTTAGTGTTAGAGGTTGTGCGTTCACCCCGAGCAATGCTGAGGGATCTAGTTGTGTCTTAGTTCCCCATGCAGTGCGATATGACAGAATCAACATAGGATTTTTACGTGGAAAAGCTCACTTGCTCGAGGATTAAAAACCACGACCTACCCCAAGATTTCGACTCCATTACACAAGCAACTTCAGGTTACAACTCTATCTAAGCTAAAGGAACTAACTCCCATAATCCCTCACCCTTACAATAACGTTGTGTAACCAGAACTAACTCCCATAATCCTCAACTCTTTGGTAATACTCCGATTCAGCTTCGACTCTGGCACTTCTAGCTAACTCTAGCTAAGGACCACTAATACACTTAGACTAATCTTAGCCTAATGTATCACTCAGGCTTCGATAAACACAGTTCTAAAAAGCACGCTTTGAGAATTTAAGATACCTACGAATACAACTACAACAAGAAAAGTAGGTTTTCGGTTTAAGCACAAACAAACAAAGATTTACAACAACTTTAAAGAACATAGACTAAACTCATATCGGGATCTGGTTAGCCGGCTTGGTGCTAACTTTGTTCTCAGAGATCCTTTGAGAACTTATGTCGGTAGCTTTGCACGATTTAGATTAGCTTTTCAAGTCTACTCGATATGTTGCCCCGTCATGTTGTATATATAGTGGGAGCATGTGTGGGGTGAAAAGAGACCACTGCGGAGATTTTGACCTAAGCGTGGGCCAACTCACTGTTGTACTTATGTGCACCAAGTGGCTCGGCTTTACAGCTATCTATGCCGACAATTTAAGGTACACAGAGAGCAAATTACGGACCAGGTCTCTATCTGCTTCTGAAACAGTTTGGCAATCAACAAAACACGAATGCACTTGGAACTATCAATTTCCCCCTTTTTGATGATGACAAACTCATAGATTGATGTTCCCGAGAACCAGATTCCCACTGCTCCCATAACGAAGACCATCATCAAGCCAAGGCACCTACAACATGTTAGCAACATAATACCATTTTCAACTGGAAGACAAGCATTGCCACAATATCATAACATATCAATCTTCCAATTCTTCCTCCTTGCTCAACACATCTTCCTTACGCTATGAATCATCACAATCATTTATTCGACATGTCTTCCCCTTAATCACCGCATATTCGATTCTTTTCACTATACAAATACTTCTTACCCTTTTGGCATCATAAAAAAGATTAAAGCACGGCCAATAAGTTCGTATATATTAACTCGAGCCGAGAGCTTATCATGAGAACTAAGAAACACGTAAGCAGTTAGACTGGCACAGAATAGAGTAAAAAGCCCAAACAGGTAATACAGATACATAGCATAGTAGACAAATCAGAAAATGCATAAAGGAGAAATTGTCATTAGTGCCAGAACATTGTCACACAGAAACAGAAAACAGGGAATAGGATTCAAAAAGGCTCGGGAAGATGAATTTGATAGACATGCCCATGAGCTTTGGGGTCACAGAATTTTGGGCCAAGGCTTCGAGGAGATTATTCATTAGCTCACCGTCGGCTATCTAGTCCGGCCATCATCCGATCCTCGAGTCACCCACCTTTTGTGACTCTTTTATTGTACGGCTCGAGCCTCTCAATTTCTAATCTTTCGCCTTTTAGAGCACCACCGAGAACTAGGCTTTTCTTTCTCTTTCCTCGAATAAGCGAGCTTGAAAGACAACATTCTCACTTTTACCCTTTGTAGTTCACCGGTAGTGATCTCTTGAGCTTCGAAGCACTTTTGAGATTGTGGAGACAACACGTGTTATACCCGTACTTGTACGTTGGAATATTCTAAGTGGTTGCGAGTTATGGACAAGACTTTTAATCTTCGATTTTTTTGATTTTTGTTAAAAAAGTGCATAAGTTGCATATTCATCTTTTCGGTACATTTGGAGTGTTAAGGGTAAAAATTGGAATAAGGAAAATTTGGGGTCGAAAGTGAATTATGGAAAGTTAGGCATTTCATGAAAACTTGGGACAAATGAAGTTTGAAACCCAGAATTCTATGGAAAAATGGCCGTACGTGGCCTTGCGTGTGACATGTGGGCCATAGGCCACATGTATTAATTATATGTAAAAGCGTAAGATGACTAAGTCATCATATTTCTCATCTTCATCCTCTAGAAAGTTCAAGAAAATTGGAGAGGAGAAACCATAGGCCATTCGGCCAGATGACAAAAATGGAGGTCCAAAAATTGATTATGGAAAATTATTCTCTCCTAGGTTTTCTACTCTTTGGAAGGTCCTAAACAACATGGAGTGGTTGTTGAAGCAAGCAAAGTGTTTGTTCTTGAAGTTCTCATTCCTAGCCGTGTAGAAAAGTTGGGTGGAAAAGGTATGGTTTAATCTTGTTTTATATGTTGTGGATGGTGTATGTAGGTTGTAGTATGTGAAAATGGATGAAATTCATGAAATATGGCATGTTGAAGTGTTGGTAGTGTGTATGTAGTGGTGTGTGAACGAAGAATTAATTGTATTTAGACGGCTCGAATGTGTTGTAGTGTGAAGAAATGGATGGAATTCATGAAAATATGTGTGTTGGTGTGTGGCGCGTGTATCGTTTTTTGGTAAGAATATGTGAATTGATTTATTTAGTATGTTTGGATTGTCGTTATAGATTATGTGATGAAAAATGAAGGTTTGATGGTTAAGTGAAGTTGAAATCATGTGCCGTTTTGGAACCTAATGTGATCTTAATGTGGTCTCTTGTATTTTGAGATTAATGTTGTTAAAGTATGGATTGTTAGTATGGTTTATGAATTTGGGAGAAAAGAAATGTTGTTGATGTTTTGAACTTGGAAGGTTTCGGGTTGCCTTATGTTTTGGTTGGGTTGTTTTGAATAATTTTGTGGATTGTTGGAAATGTTATCAATCATGTTTGAATGGTTTGGATTGGTATTTGAACAGCGTGGCTTGATAAGTGTTGGATTGATTATATATGTTGATTTGAACGTAAATGGAATGTTGGCGGAGTATGTGTTACATCCCGTATTTTGTACCCTCGGGTAAGTCAAGGCGAGTGACACAAGTTGCGTATGGAAAATTGTAAAGTGGGAATATTAAGAAAGGCGGGGTAAAAAGGTAAATTTAAAACGATCTAAATATAAAGGTAAAATTTGGGAAATAGGAAAAAAAATTTTTTTTAGAAAAGGAGGAAATTTTAGAATTTTAGAA
>NW_026723950.1:0-6212 GCF_029784015.1 Lycium ferocissimum
GGAAAGAGAAGGAGAGAGAGAGAGAGAGAGAGAGAGAGGGGGGGGCCTCTTAACCCTAAGTCTGAGGGTAACGAGAGTGAAAAATTGGTTAATTAAAGTCGAGAAGAGAAGGAAGGAGAGGATCATGATACTCAATCTTCTTCCCAAAAGAAAAAGGAAAATAGCATCAAGCTGAGGAACCAAACAAAAGACAAAGAGGGGAAAGAGAACTCCGTAACAACAAAAGGTTCTTTCTCTGGAAAGTATATAATGCCAACCTACGTTGCGCAGCCCTACAAGATGGTTCAATTAATGAGATGGTGGAATTTCAAGTATAACGGGCTTATCTCTTTACTCCACCAAGACCTAACGTGTATGAAGTGACTAAATCAGATAATAGCCTAAGGAAATTTTCGATGATGGTGCTCTGGCCTTAACGGTAAATGGAACAGAGTTTGTGTTGACCGAGTTAGTACTTACAGATATTTTAAAAGTAAAGACAGATGGAGTGAGAACCGTAACGGTAAAAGGATCCACCGGCTTCAAAAATGTCATTGTCAAGGTAGCAAGGTCGTAACAAAAGCAAGTCTTTACAAAAATGAACTTAAGCCTGAGCACCAACTGGTCTTTGAATTCGTCAACAAGGCGCTCTTGCCAAGAACTGAGGGACGTTCTACCATCACTTTGGAAGACCTGGTCCTCATGGAAGCTCTGACATCTTTTGAACCAATCAACTTGCCAGCCATCATGATTTAGCGAATGATTAAAGTGGAAAGGACTATGTGAGGGAAACCTAATCTCCCCAATGGATTTTTCCTAACCAAGGTACTTGTGCACTTCAAGATAAGAACTGGAAAAGCCTCTTTAGGAACAAAGGAGCACATGGTCTCTCTGGCCACTTTGGAAGATCATGAGTACGGTGTCAAAGTAGTGTCATGCCCCTTTGTCACACCCCAAAACCCCACCCTAGATGTGACCGGCATCCAACGTCATAAACAACATCAGAAGAACCTAAAAGATGCACAATGACACTTGAACCCGCCTGCACAATAATCACCTCCAGCTTATAAAATAAATTTAAACAAGCTTTATGTAAGAATAAAATCAACTAAGTCTTTATAATTTAAATAATTCAACCAAAACACGATAGTGTGCCCAAAAGAGTTAAACAACAACTCTTCTTCTACCCACATTCGAATGTATACTAAGGAGCTTCTAAGAATACATGAATAAACGTCTAATCCATAAGGATTTATTCTAAAACTAATATAAACAAATGGAATCAATAAAATCTAAGCAGTATGTCTACGCTCACCAAATCAGCAGCATTAGCAAGTTCTCCTAAACGTTCTAAATGTCACGAACCTCCTCTTCTTTGTTACCTAACATACCATCAAAACAACAATGGTATTGTCACACCCCGATCCTACCAGTGGTGTGATTGGCACCTGACCCCATAATTTGAGCTGCAGCGAACCCGCCGACTTTATCAGACATATGAACTACTGCTTTTTTTTTTTCAACTAGCAATAACATAAATAGCACCATCATGGACATAGGCTAATAAGTTTACTATCATACTATACAAAATGACTGGGACAATCAGAGTACCAATAGCTACTATACATATCCATTGCCTACGAGCCTCTAAACATAGGCACACATATACATAAGAGCCGTTTGTGCATCATTGAGTTCGAATATGTACACAAAAATGGTACCATGGGATCGGGGGTTCCGAAACAACTGGAGCGCTAAAAAATACCGCCGAGGAACTCTTGTGATCAACTCCCATATTCATTGACTCACATGTAAGAGATGAAACGCAAGCCGCCCACATGAATGGGCGTCACATTTAATAGTGTACCGAGTATGTAAGCATATAGAAAATAACATAAACAAGAGCATAGATTGTAAATAACAACATCGAGGGGTCATGGATATATATACCGAGATAAGAATGTAACTCCGTGCATAGGAACGCCCTTTTCAGCTCTGATATCATGCACGCTATTTTTCCTTGAAACAAAACATTTCTTTTTCATAGGTACCAAAGTAGAATTTATATCGTATCATAATGTATCATAGCATAGCATAGTATATCATAGTATCATAAAGATAGCATAAGACATCATAGTATCATAAAGATAGCATAGTATATCATAGTACCGAATATTCGCCGCACATAGTATAACACCCCGGTCTCTAGCATCCCGCGTCCTGGATGAGCATCAAGTCAAGTACTATACATGCACCGTGAGTATAGCTCCGCCGCACTATAGCGTCCGTCCTTTTTCCCGCTTTTCCCCAACACATTTTTATTCATATATATATATATATATATCATAGTACGCAGGGGAGCCCAAGTGTTATAAGCACGTACTTATTGCAGAAGTTCGAACCCTCCGATTGCTTTACGGAGTAATCATGGTCGCTTTGTCTCACCTTGAAGGACGATGATCATAAGGCGAGAATATCAACAGCAGAACGTGTCATAGCATATTCGGTTATAGACATGGCATAGCCGGCATCGTAGAATCATAGGTAATGTGGAATCATAGTCACCATAGAATCATAGGTGTGCATCATAGAATCGTAGTGGTCACAGGATCACAGCCTTCATAGGATCGTAGTCGTCAGGATCATAGTATTCAGATCATAGGCATCGTAGAATCATAGTCACGCTTTAGTCATTAAGACTTTCGATATTGTAAAATCAAGCTTAAGAAAAAGAATATTTTGGAAAACATTTGTAAACTTTTAGAAAAGAAAATCATGCATCAAGCTAAGGGTTTAATTAAAAAACAATTTATTTAGTAGACGAAAAGATGTCCAAAAGTTTCCCCCACATTATAGAATGAAAATAAGTTAAATGAAACAATAGGAAAGATTTAGAATAAGGGGCTCACCTCGAGTCAAACGAGGCGGCGTATCAAATTTTCATATACTACAGCTCATGGCGTCACTGGGGAGTGGTCTTAGGGTGATAGAATCCTATTTGGGTAAGTTCTCGATGTCCAAGAAGTTTTTCCAACATTTGCAAGTTCTAATTCAATTCTACCGTAACGAATAGTAGCTATTTTCAATCTTAGATTCCGAGAAAGGAAATGGTCCCTGGACACGTAGTCGACTTAGTACGTTTTCCTAAGACATGCCATAGAAAGAAGGGTGAAGCTCATATACCTCTTTTCGCTCCTTATGGCACTCCAAATTCAAGCCCAACTTCATTAAAATCTACAATTTGGTCATGTTTACCAAATGTTAGTTCAAGTGTCTAGAAGTAGAATCTCAAAGTGACACTTATCTCACCCCTAAAGAAAGACTTCCTCCACAGAATACATCATCCTCAACATTCAACCTGGCCAAATTTATCAACAACAATCCTAATTCAACCCGGCCAAACTAGCAACATCAATGCCAATATTCATACTTGCAATCTCAACCAAACCAAAGTACATCCTAACAATTTAATCAACATATTACTTTCTTCAAAACCTTCCAACTTCCATAATAACAATACCAACTCAATAATTCATATACCAACAATATCATACAAGTCTCATTATTTTCCATGCATGCAAGAATCATTATATTCAATTTACATAAACTTCCACCACAAGCTTCCAACTACTACAACTTCACTAAACTCATTAAACTCTTATTTGCAACATAAAATCTAGCACACAACAACCAAAAATACTAAATAATACCTCGCAACCAATCCTCATAATTCACCAAATATACACGGCTAACATCATATATGCACACAACTACAACCTTTCCAAAGTCATTCAATTTCCATTATCCACTTAGCATTCACAACAACAACAACCATATATTAGATAATATAATTAAAACATGATTTCCACACACACACATATACATCACACCCCACGGCCACACTTCCATCTTCCTCCTTCCACGAATTTCAGCCACTTTCCTACACACCACACATGCATAAAATCATTCATAACATGCAAGAAAGGTTCAAACCTTACCTTTTCTTCAATTCTCACTTGGCTAGAATTTTCAACTATATGAATATAAGTTATTCTTGCTCCAACAACCTCTTCAACTTGCCAAGACCCTTTAATGAATTGTTTAGCCAGAGAAACAAGTTGGAAGCTTTCTCTTTCTTTTTTTTTTTTCCTGCTTTTCTCTTTTTTTTCTTGTACGGCCGAAAAGCCACCTTGCTTTCTCCTCTCTTGTTTTCTTGAAACTTCTGAATTATGAAGAATAATAGAGATGGTCTGTCCTTTTAATCACATGAATTTTTAATCCCACATGGGCTTTGTATGGCAACCTTGGCCGGTTGGCCTCTTCTTAAAAAAATCTCCAAGCCCAAAAATGTTTTTCTTTATGACAAATTGCAATTCAAGTCCATTCCTTTGTAGTTCATGCAACTATTTTCCAATTTCCAAATTCTACTCCTTCGTCTTCCTCCATAATTCCACGAGGCATAATACGGCAGTTTTCCTTTTATGCCTCACCTTTCTTAACAATTCCGCTTTCTAATGCTTCATAAACCATTCACATGCTTAACAACTTAAAAATGAGACCTTGTCATTCGTCCTCCCGCAATTGTCCTAATCATCCGAACGCCATAAAATATGGATATAACAGGTATGCCTGAGTATCTCGTACTCAGTGAATGCCTCAGGGACAACAAGTGATATGAACATAAAGTTGATCATGATTATTAACAATGCTTCCATTAAAATGAGTTGAATATCACACTCACAATACAGTCTAAAATCAATCATACCCATGTGGATGACCTTTGAGGTTCCCTAATCATAGCAAATAAGATCACACCGAAATATGAAATTCAACGGTGGTTATCCTTCCTCCCGAATAGCTAGGCAATCACACCTTCAGGTAGCGAACTCGGTAAGGGCACCCTTTATCCCGAATGGCTAGGCATTATCACACTAGGATTCACAAGGGTCACCCCTTCCTCCCGAGTAGCTAGACAAAACACAACAACCAGTTTTCATAAAGCATAGAAGCCAATTCATAATTCATTTGTAATGTAGTTACATCATCAATTTTCATTGAGGTTCATTATGCCATATTGAAAGAATAAGCGTCTTCAACGAATGTTTGAAAACGTTTAACTTCTTTACGAAAGATTTCCATGTCCTAATTCATCACCCAGAATATCATTACCAACCTTTAACCATCATTATTAAGCATCTCTATAGATGAAAACATTCATAATATCATATACATATATAGGGTTTGTTACAACCTAGGTTTAATGTGGGTTTGTCCCCTCACACACATTAACCACCATTTAGACATGAATTGGAAGTTCAAGAAATACGAAAAGATTACTTTTCTTTTTATTCATTAAAGAACCTTGAATGAAATTTATACTTCCAACAAGAGTTTCAAAAAGTAATTTTCATTCAAAATAAGCCAAAAGAGAGACATACCTTAATATGTTAAATAAATAACAATTCACTTATACGCAATAACACCCAAAACCCTAGCTTGAATCACTTTAAGAAGAATTATGTTGCAAACCCTTGTTGTGGGAGGTTGATAGGAGAATAACACGTTGTTCTAGGGTTTAGAGAATGAGAGAAATCTGATTTTTTTTTAGTTAAGGGACGAATTATAAATCCTGGCTCGGCAGGGTCCGTGCTTGGCACGAAAGTGGACGAGAAAAGCTGAAAGTTGATTTTTCTCGTCTCGCCACCATCCTCACGAGGCACGGACTTGGGCGAGCTGAGAAAAATCACTCTCGCCTCATTTTCTTGCCTTGTCCTTACTTTACTGGTTTGTGGCACTCAAAATAAGCCTAGATCATCCCATTTCTCACTCAGCAAGACCTAGAAATAGCCCGGAAGTCTACCAACTTGTCTGGCTCGCTAAGGCTCGCGCTGGGTGCGGGGCAAGATCAAGACGAGCCAGACATGTTTCCTTCATGAGTTCCTAGCGCATGCGAAATCCTTAGTACGAACTCCATATCCACCGACGAATCAACATACTCTCGAACGGGACGGGCTTAGCTTAGAGGTGTTATATCCCGCATTCTCGTACGTTGGAATATTTTAAGACAACCGCGGGTGCTTAAGGATAAGATTATTTTCCGACGTTGTTTTGAGAAATGAGTTGCTAATGATTCCATCGTAGAGTATTAGTAAATTGGGAATAAGGAAAATTTGGAGGCTAAAAGTTGGGAAAATAATTCAGGCCCCAAAAACCCCGGGGTGGCCCCCAAGTGG
>NW_026723951.1:0-5470 GCF_029784015.1 Lycium ferocissimum
CCCTCCTTCGGCCCCCCCTTTCCCTTTCTCCAAAAACGAAGGAACGAATACTTTGCGCCCCCGTTTAAACCGAAGGGCAATACAACGGGCTGATACCTCCTTAACACACGCTCTGGGTGGCCCGCGACGGCCGCTCGTAGAACCGGAGGGACCAAATCCGGTACCTGGGAAGCTTCCTCGCTCCGCGGGTCTGTTAAACCCTCGGACGGGTCCGTCTCATGCATCCTCGATGGATCCTCCTCCATATAAGTCCGGGCTCGGGGGAATCGTCCATATCCTCGGAAGGATCCGACCGGGAGAACAAGACTCCTCAACGTCGGTCCCCGTGGTCCGGAATCGGTGGGTAGTGTTGGTCCGAAATCCACCCTGGGTGCCTTCTTTGCACCCATACTATCAGAAATTGTCCTCTTCATCCGTACAATCGCAACGCAGGGTGGGAAACGATCTTTCCTAAATTTTGGGCTCTTCGCACGATCAGAAAAGGAAAGAAAGGTCAATGATTCCTAAATGCCCCGCAACCTCCTGTTTATAAGTGTGGCGCGCTTCACACCCATAAATAAGACTCTACTGGACATGGTCTTTAGACAACCCTAGGACAGAACTGCTCTAATAACACTTTTGTCACACCCCAAATCGATGAGTCGTGATGAGTGCCCGATCTCTACTGATCAAACACCCCTAAACTCGTGCCTTGAACTCACCGAACAGCATGGTGGCCCATATATAACTTATAGCTGAATTATATACTTGTAGGGATAACATAATAGTCTCTACATCAAGAACTCACAACCAACATGTATACATATACATATGTGTAGAAGATAACAGTGTAAGCCGACTAGGCCGCTACATACATTGTGCAACAAAATTAGAGCAACAGGCACATAGTTTCCCAAATACATACAGTTATAGACCTCATGGAACAAAACGTAGAATGGACGGAACAAGGCCGAGTCATGCCCATAAATACATGTCAAAATAGCATATCCCAAAGGGATTGCGCCCGAACCAAGTGGAGTGCACGACGGGCGGAGTGGAGTCTCGGTGGGCCCTGCCCGGGTACCTAAAACGCGGGACGAACGTAGCGGCCCCAAACAAAATGACGTCAGTGCGAATAATGTACTGAGTATGCAAGGCATGAATAATAATGTTACATCTCGGAAAATTTCCCGTTGGTACGCAAGTGGACGAACTAGTGATGAGAGCGAGGAGTGCGAGTGTATAATGTTTCATGGGCAATGTATGTAAATGGATGGGAATGAATAGAATAAAAAGTCTAGAAATGTGAAAAGTGAAAGTTGGCAAACCGCCAAAAAGTCGTGAAGTCCAAACGGACCGTAAAGTGGAATACGGTTGTAAATCGCTGTCGTAAAAGGATGCAAAGGTTTCAACTTTCGCTGGAGAATTGGTTAAATCGACCTGGATGGACGTAAATGTCACGACCAAGCCGTAGGCGTGACTAGTGCCGACTTGGACACCCATATCCCTTACCCATAATCATATACTACTAGCATGAATAGTTGATCTAAAAAAAAGGCGATACAATCGCAAACGGTACTTATCTCTTGAAGAGTTGTAATCTTTAATAGTCAATATAACGCAAAAGCCCGGGGGGAAATTTATATATATATATAGGAACCCCCAAAAAAACATAAAAAAAAGGTATTTTTATAAAAATTTGTGATAAACATATATTCTCGCAAAGGCCCTACTTCCCCCCCAACCCATAACAAAACAAAATAACAATCCCCAGCCCCAACCATGGAGCCTTAAGAGGACAAACATCAAAAGGGGGGGGGCCCGTCGTCCCGCAACAACATATACCTGTCAAAAGGTTATACCACGAAAGTATGTCAAAAAAAAACCCGGGATGCGGGTGATACCGGGGGCCGGATCTGGCGGTCGCCGGGGGTAACGGCCCCGAAAAAAGGGGGGTGGGCGGAATAATGGATATGTAAAATGAGACATTTTTGAATCATATCGGAAAAAGGGTATAGGACTCAGAAAAAGATTTCATAAAACTTGCCTTTGAACTATTCTTTTCGTTCTATATCAATACTATAATGCATAATAAAAAATTGTAATCCTCGTATATAACATATAAGTGCCCCGGCCCCTTTTAATAAGGGACTTATTTATAATCTAACATCATAAACGTAAACATATTCGTGCCCCGGCCCTTTAGTAAGGGACTCGGAATAAGGAATCATATGCCATCCTGGCCACCTCCCCATATCATCACATATATATATCATATCATCATATCATCATATCATCATATATATATATATAATTGGGCCCTCAGGGGGGACGGGGGAAAAAAAAGGGCGCACGAGAACGTCCCGGCCGGGACTTGGGATTAAGCGGGCACAGCGAGTAATAAGCAACCACATATATATAAAACATCTTTGAGACTAATGAATAGTAACTAAATCAATTTCGGACGTTAGCATGTTACATCTCATGAAAATCGCATACTTATGCAATTTTTTTAAAAAAATAAAACCGTATATCACGTACTAGTCAATCATGTAATGAACAAATCATAACTTGACTATCCCAACATTTTCAACATTAAGAACGAATAACAATCACATGTCTCAAGAATTAAGGGGAGTCCCCCCGAGGCTGGGTTACCTTTTGTCTTTTAGGACTTATAAAGAAAAAGGAATAGGCTTTGCGTACCTTTAGCTTTTAGTCGTAATAATAACTTGTACTTGCTCCCCAAAAATACTTAGCCTATATCAAGATATCGGGGCTATTTAGTATCAAGGGATTTAAAACGCACTTGACGCCCCAAATCCCTTTCAAACATTTAGACAAATTTCCCCTCGCTTCAAAACTAGTGCTTACAATCTAATATTTCACTCATTTTTTCCCATATCATTTCAAACTTGTTTAGATGACTTGGGGACTGTAGGCAGCTTGATATCATCCATTCGGGCTAAAATCACAGCCAAACAGCACATACTCAACAATTCATTCCAGCCAAAAACATTCAACAATTAACAACATTACTTTCATTTATTTTAAAAGTCCACGGTTTGGACTGCTCATATCCATCAAAAAGACTTGTTTCATTAACCCCTTTAATTCAAAATTCAACATACATACAATATACTATAATGTGCATAAAAAAACCATCCCAAAATTTTGGGACAAAACAGTCCCAAAACCAACCAAAAAGCCATTCACACCCAAACACTCTTTAACAACTTCATGATTTTTCCCCCTTTCCTACTCCGCACCCCTTTATCACCCCAAAAAATGTACAAGAAGACCAACACAATCCCATTCAAATATACAAACATGGTTCTCAAATTTCTGAAAAAGCATTAACATGCACAAATAAAAATTTCTACTTTTTAGTCCAATTACAAATGGTGGAGCATTTATTTCAACAATACAAGCAAAATGGAACCCCTTTTCCCCCCACACTCACGGCCACCCCAAATTTTAACCACACAACAAACCAAAAACAACAGCATGAATTATAAATGTAATCACCCACAACCAAAAAACAAAGGGGTTTCCCTTTCCTTCAAATTCCCCTTTAACCTTGGCCAATTCTTAAAATTTTCTTGAATGCTACCCTCCCAATCTCTTTCCTCTCTAATCCTTTTACACTTAGGAGGACAAATTTTCTTGAAAAATGAATTTTTTTTTTGGGTCAAAATAGGTGGTCATTCTCCCCCTTCAGACCTTTCTCTCATGTCTAAGTTTTCTATCTTTGGTTGATGAAAAGAGCTTTTTAAAAGCATTGTGAATCACTATATCCCTTTTGAAGTCTATGTGTGGGCATGTGTCCCCTCCATTGTTAGCCAATAAAAGTTGGCCATGTCCCAAAAACCCCGGGCCCAAATTTGACTTATTTAAAGACAAATTAGGCTCTTAATCTCACTTAGTCATATAATCTTGGTAATTAACCCTTTTTCTCCAATAATATTCTTATACCAAACGAAATTGCTTAATTTTCTAAAAAAAATCGGAAGGTAAAAACCCCAGGGGAAACCAAAAAAAGTCTCCCCTTTCTTGTCGTACTTAGCTTTATAATGTCCCAAAGTAAAGATACGGACATAAATTTTTTTGGGGCATTTCCTCGAATGTCGTCCTAATCCCCGGGGGCTTTTAAAAATTGGGGGAAAAGGATTTTTCTTAATAGCATTTATTGATCGACTATTTATATACTTAAAACGAGGGTTTTTAAATTACCTGCAAGCGTAGTAAACAAATGGGGATTTTTTCTTCCTTTTTCCCCCTTCCCGGTCACCCTTTTCCCCCTTTTGCCATTTTCCCTAACGAACCCTCCGGTTTGGCCCCTTCGTCTTTGGTCCAAGGGTCTCGGCTCTTCGGGGGCAATTTTTACGCCATCTCCGTAGGAAACCCCCTGACATCACCTTCCCTTCCCAAGCATGGACACATGGAACACGGATGCCCGCCCCCCCTGCGGTAGATCTAATTCGTAAAAACCCTTTTCTTTCCCCCAAACGTGGTCCATTTTCTCGGACTCCTTCCCTTTCTTTCCAAACCTCTAACACCCTTAAAATACACCTTCGAAACCCTGCCCCGGAATTCTAAGTGTCGACGCGGTTATGCTACGCTTTCCTCACCGGAATCTCTGAATGTTTCACTTTTCGAGACCCGGGAAACCCTATCGGGCCTTCAATTGGGGCCCCCCCGTCAAACCGGGCCATGGGGCGACCCCCCCGAACCCCACGGTGCCTCGATTTACGTGGGGGGCCCCTTAAAAACGATAAACGCCGGGGGATCTCCCAAATACCTCGAAATCAAGCACGGGCCCCTAACAACTGTGTGTCAATAGTACGCTCCCTTTCCCTGCGGATGAAAGGTCGAGGCTCCCGGGTCCCCATCCTTAAAGGATCTCCGGGAAATTAGGTTCCCCGGGGTCTCCTGGAGATAATGCCCTGGGGAACCCCTCAAACTTCTATTTCCTTGATATATAGTGGGATTCCACCAATATGTAGTCCAACCCGGAAAAAGAGTGATTTCGTCAACCTATCAACGATGACCCAGCAGTCTCCTCCCCAGGGGCGAGGTAGACTTGTGACGAAGTCCTATTGATTACCTCCCATTTCCCGTGGGGAAACTCCTCTCCCAATAGTCCCCCGGGTTTTTATGCTCGGCTTTAACTCCCGGGTTTTGGGCCGACAACAAAATGCATGTTTTTCTTCATCCTCCAATCCTAAGGTCCGATACATCTTAGTTGACCCACCCCAAATTGAGCCTATGGCAAGTTTTTTGACGGCTTTTAAAACCCTTGTTGAGATTAATGGCAAAGGTTAAAACCGGAAAAGGTTTGAGGACAGGGCAAATTAATAATTAAAAAGGGGTTAGCAAAATCGATAGGGTTACCCATAAACACTTTGTTTCCGTTTTTTGTTTACCTTGTACATTTTTATCTATTGAACGGTTTTAATTCCCTCCCCTTTAATTTCGGCTCATTTTTTTT
>NW_026723952.1:0-8546 GCF_029784015.1 Lycium ferocissimum
TTACGTGTCTAGTTTTCCCCAAAGGGGGCTAGAGATACCTGGGGGGTCTTATGGTCTTACGGTTTTCATGTATATGTATGTATGTGTATATTTACATTTTTTTTTGGGATGAGCACTGATTATAAAAGTAAAAATGTTTCAAATGATGATATACTTTCAAAGTTTCAAGCAAATGTTATGAAAAAAGAGTGGGTACTAGGGCGGGGGTTTCGGGGTTGCCCGGAGCCGTCGGGCCGTGGTCGGGTCTGACAATTCTTCCTTTAGATCGTGCCTAGAGCCATTTATAAAATTTCCCCCCTTAATTGTGCGTTATGATTTCGGTGATGCGGTGAAGAAAAAGCCACCCCCTCCCCGGGGCGGGGCTAGCGAAAAGCGGAAAAAAGGGGCCCCCACGAATGAAAAAATAATCTCATAAGAGGCCCCATTAATACCCCCTTTAAACAGAAGGAAAGGGGGCTTGGCCTTGCTCCTCCCTCCGGTTCCCCCACAAAACCGGTCACAAAGACCGAAGCCTATTGCCTGCTAGTTGCCCCCGGGGGGCAGGCGAGGGGTCCGGGACGGGCGTAGTGCTGACCGGGGGTTTAGTATAAATCCTCCAGAATTTTTCGAGTCAAACCCATAAAAACCCGTAGTTTTATAGAGACAAAACTTTGAGAATCATTCATTTGATCTGAATCTTGGAGTTGGCATTTTTGGACCGGTGTGGCGGTTCTTTTTATAAAAAGGAATCTTAAAAGAAAAATGCACCCCCCCCTTTGGAAAGAATTTGTGATGCTTTCCTTCGAAATTTTTTGCCAGGGTTGAAGGCCGAGAAACGGGTTTTTGAATAAAAGCAAAGGAATATGGTGCTGGGGGTATATTACATTAACTTTCCCGGGATCCCCCCCCTTGGGGGAATAGGGGAAGAGGCGTAGATTTGGAGGGTTGGGGGACTTTTTTCGATATTCTTTTGGTTTATTGTAAGAAGGGGTTGATATTTTCGGGGGGGACCCCGAACTTAGAAAGCGAAAATCCCCAAGGGGTAACCATATTGATGAAAGGGAAGAGGGGCGGATCTTTGTGCTGCGGGGCTATGGGGGGGTCAGCGTTATTCTAAAATTCGGGGGGCGGTGACGCAACCCTGGTTTGCGGGGAGGGGGATTTGACCGTTCCTTTTTCGGGATAGGGTCGAGCTCGGAGCCGGGGGCCCTTTGGGTGATTATAGCCCGGGGAAAAACCACCGGTCCAACGATGTACGTGAAAGTTACTTTGGGCCGTGTCGGGTTAAGATCTTGTTATGTTTGTGGGGGGGGCACTTGATGGGGTTTTCCCTCGGGGACAGAGGTGGGGGTTACCCCCGGGGTCGGCGGTTCTTCCTCATGGACCCGTGCGGGCTCCCGCCCCCAGGAGGGGCGGGGGGGGGAGCGCTGTTTGGTGGTACTGGCCCCCATTTTTGCTTTAGTCGGGCGTCGGGGTCTCGAGTCTTCCCCCATGTGGTTAGGGGTTTTTTAATATATTTCTCATGATGTTTATGCGTTGATTGATTCGGGTTCCAGTTTTCTTATATCCTCCCTTATTGGGTCGTGGGGTGCCCGACCAATAAAACCTTTTTAGATATTATCCTTTCCCCCCCCTATATTTTATAAGTGTATAAAAATTGTGTGGTGGGTGGTATGTAATCATCGATTATTGTCGATTTATCTAGGCCGGAAATCTTAGATTTCACGGACAATGGCAACATCGGTCAGCCTTTGTTAGAGCACGTGATCGCGTAAGGAAAATAGCCGATTTCAATTTCGGGAGAACCCGTTCGAATGGAAAGGTAATACACGTCTCCTAAAGAGGCAGGTTTATTTCCTACCTTATGTCAAGGAAGATGATAGCTAAAGGCTATATATATCACCTAGTCCGAGTTCATGACACTGGATGCCACCGACTTTAATCTGTCATGTAGTAAATAAATTTCTCTAGATGATTTCTATAAACTTTCAGGCCTTCCCCCGGAGAGAGAGAGATTGACTTTGCCATTGATGTTGTCACACCCCAATTCCACTGGGGTGTGATGGGCACCCGACCCCACATCCGGAGCCGAGCGAACCCTACGTACCTTATTACGCACATAAATTTTTTTTGAATAGTACAAAATGCAAAAATATAACTACGTGGGTTACTTCTTTCGTTGCTTTCAAATGGGACAAAATCCGTAGTCAAACAAAACCAATCACATATGACGTACCTACCACGGAGCCGCTTGGCGACCGACAACCAACAATTCACGACACCGCGTTCGCAAAGTTCTAACATCCATCCGTAAAAGCATATCATACAAATTTCGACTCGGCAACACTCCAGAGCAAGTGAGCCGCCAACCCAAATTTTGTGGAACATCTTCCGTAACCGCCGCTAATCATCCGGGAGTACCGCGCGCGGTACGAAACGCACTTCGAAGAAAGTGGGGTCAAGACGAATACGTACCGAGTATACAAGTGTAGCAACGTAAACGAAATCATAACCGAAGGCAGGAGTACAGAAAACCAATATGATAATCGTAATATCAAGACGCTCGCTTTCTTTGTACAACGCTCTTCTCATGTATGTATATAGAAAATTTATACGGGTCGACATTAAATGACCGGTCATAATCCCGACTATCCGTAAACACATACTATATCACACACACATACACCGCGGCCAAGAACCCAACGGCGATACCACATATACACACGCCTACACATACACACATACCGCGGCCAAGAATCAAGCAACAGGCCACAAATTACGGGGCCAAGTATCCAATGACGATAGCACACATAAACACGCTGCCAAGAATCCAACATTATGTCACAAATTTCACATGGCCAAGTATCCAAATGGACAATACACATACATGCACATACACATATACACATACACGCATACCGAACCAAAATCATATGCACACATATCCGTACCCGACGAGCACACACACACTTACCAACATCCGAAGACTCAATAACAATCATACTCCCCGTCGTTTGACAACCAAAACATCGTAGTTGCTGTATATTCCCGACCGAATGTTCGTAGCAAATTATTCATACCGTATTACTCACATCGAGATCCTTATATCGTTACATATCCAAATCAAAATACTCACTTAATACTTATATCGGAATATTCACGTCGTAACGCAATGCCGAATACTTATATCAAAATACTTTCGTCGTAACGTTTATATCAAAATACTTATATCGGAGTGCTTATTTCGAATGTTTATATTCTGAGCACTTATATCAAAATACCCGTGCGAATACCTGTCAAATTGCTTGTATCAAAATACTCTCTATGTCAAAATACTTATATCCAAAATACTTATAAACAAGAATATTTATATAAGAATGACTGGCTGCGGCATACTTGTACCGTAATTTCAGATACTTATATCGCAGAACACCTATGAGCTTATCAAACTCAACGATAGCCAAAGGTTTCCCTTAATTATCGTATGAAACGAGACAAACAGAACGACGCAACGGGTCTCGGGCTCATAGCCCACCTCGGGCCAATGAAATACGGACATACAATTTTACTAACTTTAGATTCTATGAAAGCATATATGAAAGTTTCGGTGAGCAATCCGAGTTCGTTTGGGCAAATTATGAAGTTCGAACATTTTTCCAACAAAAGGTTAAAGATAGTTCAATTCACCGGAATTCTTAATAGTAACCAAAATTAAACTCGATTTCCGAGAATGTAATGATCCCCGAGATCGAGATCCAAACCTAGTACATCTAGGACATGCCAAAGGAAGGAAAGGGTGAGCCTTAAGATACCTTTCTTGCCTTTTACGATCGCCCAATCTCAAATCCCGTTTCGTCCAAAAACCGCAAATGGTCACATTTACCAATTACTATTCACGAGACTTACAATTCTCAACCCTAACCAATACTGCTCTACAAAAATTTGGGCAGCATCTCCCCTATACATATAGCATCCCCGAGATTCAACTCGGCTCAACACAATCAACAACCCAACAACAACATCAACCATATCAATAATCGAATAAACGCATTCAGTATGAATAGCATTACTTTCTTTCATAATGCAATAACTTCCATTCTAATTTCACACTTTCAATCCAATACTAACATTTTCATATTTATCTACTAATTCAAGACCATTCAAATACAATTCGAACACATTTCTCATTATTCCACAAAATATACAAAATCTCCATCAAACCATAATCCATCCAAAACTTCAAATTTTCAACATAAATTTCCATAACACATTTTTGTCTTCCAACCCATTAGAACAATCATAATTTGTCTCACCACTTCCATCTCCATATTTCCATTTAAATCATTACACCATCATTTTCATTATGGAATTCATGCAACAACAATCAAAGCACTAACTAAAATTTGTTCATTCTTAACCATACAAGGGGTTATATTCGGCCAAATTCACAACCTACAAACTTTTATGAATTTCATTCATCTCTTCTTCATATCACATAATCCATAACCACAACAACTAAACGCCATGAATTTAATTCATCATTCCAACACCATACATGGATAAAAGGGGACAACCCAACACCTCAATTTCATGTTTCCCATTTATTTCCATATTTCAACATTAAACTTTATAAGAACATGCAATCAAGATTAAATCTCACCTTCCCCCCTTTGACCCTCCACAGGCTAGGATTCAAAATAACAAGAACGGACGTTTTGTTTCCAAAATTGCTCCATTTTTTTTTAGGACCTTCTAAATAGTGGAGAACCTAGAAAAAATAATTTTCCATGGTCTTTTTTGGGGTCTTTTTTGCCCCTGGCCCGAAACCATCCCCCTTTATTTTCCATGTTTCTTCAACTTTCTTGAATTGGAAAATGATGACTAATATGTTGGCTATACCCTTCTATATATATATATAGTAAAAAATGTGCACTGACCATGCCCTGCTCCTTCTTTCTCTCCTTTTTTTTTTTTTTTTTTTTTTTACAAGTTTCTTGAATTTTCCTAATGATGAAAATGATTTTGATGACTAATTTGTCATCTTTTAGCCACTATATAATTTTACACATGGCCCATGGCCCAACCCCCTCCCCTATGGCCTTTTTAAAACTTATTTAAATTTTCATTTTTGGGCCCCCAAATTTTCAAAAAAATGTCTAGTTTCCAAATTCATTTTTTGGTCCCAAATCTTTCTTTTTCCCAAAATTTACAACCCCCTTAACTTATCCCTACTTAAATATTAAAATCCAAGTAGGGGATAACACTTAAATTTCCCAAGCGCAAAATTTACAAAAATTTGGGCATTTTCCCCCGTAACCCCCCCCAGGAATTAACTCCCCAAATTCATAAAAACCAATGCCAAAAAAAATAGCAAATCAAAAAGGGATTAAAAACTCATTCTAACATTAGAATTTTTTAATTTTTACCATTTCTTTTAAATTTAAATCACCCACAATTAAAACCCAATGCTCATACATTCAAAAAAAAACCTTAAAACAACATTCAAAAATTTCCAAAAATCCACACAATATTCAAACGGCCCAACCAAGGGCAAACCCACCCGAAATTTCCCAAATTTTCAAGGCAACCAAAAATTTTCTTTTTCCAAAATTTAAAAACCTACATCAATAATCCGATGTCCAAATCATTTTCATCTTTTAAAAACACATTAAATTCACATTACTTCAAAAACGCCCTATCTTTTCCCACTTAAACTTACATCATTAATTTTCATTATCATCATATAATCCGAAAACAACCAAAACACTAAATAAAATTAGTTATCATATTTTACAAAAAAACCCCCCTACACGGGTTTCAACAGAAAATATCAGATTTCCTCCATTTTTTCACCTACAAACCCTTAAAAAATCCATCCATAATTCCAACCATTTAACCCCTAAAAACCCCTTTTAAACCATAAATCTCAAAAAAAAACAAACTGTTTTTAACGCTATTTTCTCCTTTAACCGTTAAAACCTAATTAAACTTGTTAACAATGAAAAAGGGACCTTAGTCTTACCTTAAGTATGTGCACGTCACCCTCTTCTTCTTGGCTGATTTTTAGCCCAAATTGAAAGCAACGAAACAACATTTTTTCTCTTGAAGCCCGGATCGGGCTTAGATTGGGTAAAATTTGGTTTCTCTCTCTACCTCTCCTCTCTCTCTCTCTCCTCCGAAAATTGGATGTTTTAGTCTAAAAAATGAAGGAGAAAGCTGAAAATTTCACTTAAATGGCGTGGGTATTGGGCCCGACCCGACTTGGAATGGGGTTGGCCGAATCCACTGTTTCGGCCTCGCCCTTTTCCCGCCTAAACATCCATATCTCCTTATCCCGATGTCCCCGTGAACCCACGACCTATGGTTGGAAATCTATTTCAATTTCTACAACTTTCATTCGGGAGTTTCCCGAAATTCCAAACTCATAATCCGTTTTGGCCCTCGAATCGCTCACCCAAGACGTTTTCTTAAGTCGTCCCTTTCGAGGGCTTACACTTTTTTTAGCTTATGGGTCCTTCTTGGGGACTTGTTTTCAACTCCTTTTCTACTCATATATCTCTTCATATGTCCTTTAAAAAATCCCAACATGTGGGTCCCACCTTAACACACGCCACTTTGGCCTTTTCATGAAATTTTTATTTCAATTTTGCCCCTAATGTCCCTTAATATTCCATACCAATAAAATTCATAAACAACTTATACATTACACAAATCAAAAAATAGCCCTGTCCTTAATTGCGTAACTAACTTAAAAAATTTCAACGTACAAAATACGGGATATAACAAGAGAATATTCAAACATGACTCGAGGACATTCGGATAGCCCTACAAATTCCAAAAACAATAACACACATACGACTATAATCTTTTCCCAAATTCAACAAGAATAACAACAATACATTCTTTTTTTTCCAATTTCACAAATCATACCAACAACCACTGTTTAGCAATCATTTATAAAAATGCAAGGAACTATATTAACATCATATTAGCTTCTACAACAGCCCATAAACAATTACAACTCCAATCTGAACCATTAAACCTTCATTCTCATACAATCCATAACAACAACAACCAAAATACCAAGTAAAATCAATTCACCATATCCTCAAAAAGCTATACGTCCAACACAACATACATAATTCCATAATTTTTATTCCTTTCTACAAGCTACAACAGTTCAAACCACTCTCAACACATGTAAAAGAGATTAAACCTACCTTTATACTTTTATCCAACTAGGCTAGAATTTGTGCCTTGAATTTATACTTGTTCTTGTATCTAGGATCAATCCCACTTGTTATACACCTTCCAAAGGTAATTTCTTGAAGAAATCAAATTTGATCAACAATTTTTCAACTCACTCGGCACCATGGCCGAGAGCTTCTCTCTTTCTAAATTTTCTGAGTTGTGAAGATGAAATATGACTTGTTTGTCTTTAAATTTCTATTTATATGCCACATGGATGGGACAAGTCCAAACCCTTTAAGTGTCCCTTTTTCTTTCCTTTAACCAATTATATTGGCCAAATTTGGGGGGGCCCCACTTAATTGCCAATTAGGTAATTAATCATAATTAATCACTAATCCCCCTTAATAATTTAATCATGATTAATTAACCCCCAATCTTCATTAATAATTTCCATACCAATTGTTTTTATAAAAACTTGTGCTTGAAACAAAATCGGGGGGTTTAAAAATTCCTTTTGTATCCCAAAATAGTCTTGTCCAATTTGGGGATTAGCTTAAAAACCCAAAGTACAAAAATACGGATATAACACGCAAAAATTTTTCATTCTAAAACTGGGTTTTCCAACCAAACGAACCATTTTCATTCACAATCCACAGGGGTAAAAGACAAAACCTACCCTGATAACATTAAAATCCACCATTTTTAACTCTGTAAATCAACCATAGTACGATGATCACAAATCACAACTACAAATTTCTTTTACTCTGTTTTTTACCGATTCTAAGGGGGACATCTCAAAAGGTTTGATCACCGGGTTTACCCCCAAATCGACCCGAAAATATGGAGTAACAATGACAATGTGGAAGGAGTATCAAAGCAAATACATCCGAGAAAATACCCATTATACCCCTGACAACTCGGGGGAAACTAAATTTGGCGTCCCAAACCGCAAAAAACGTGTCGGGGTGAACCGGGGCTCTCCTTCCTTACCATGGGCCGGCGCGTGAACCGGCCATGGGGCGATGAGACGAAAATTGACGCCCCAAGGCCGGATCCCACCCTACCCCAAGAGGGCAACACACATAATAGGCCCCAAACCCACTGAAATCTTCCAACCAACGACCGGCCCCAGTAACTTTTCCCCGGGGCATCGGGAACCCGGGGGCCTCGCCCACCGAATCCCCCCGAACCCCGAACCCAAGCCTCAAACTCCCCTCCCCCGAATAAGTGATCAAATCTAGGGGGTAAACCCCGGGGGTGCCTAGTCTAAAGGCCAATCCCGAAAACCCGGGGGGTCCGTGCCGTGTTTTATCCCGTTTTTTTACGTGGGGGCAATCCGGGAACTTGATAAGCTAGAGACAAAAAACCTTGGATGC
>NW_026723953.1:0-5681 GCF_029784015.1 Lycium ferocissimum
TGGCGTTATGAGTGCTATGGCGTTAGATTGCTATGTGATAGTCTTGGGAGATATGAAATCTTAAAATGATGTTTATCCCAATGACGGGGGGCGACCTTTTTAGACCCCAAACATGATTTTTTTGAGTAAGCATTTTGTTATGCTGCATGCAGTACATATTCTGGTTTTGATTATGATCCTGTTTACTATATTCCATGCTTTGCATACTCGATGCGTAAATGCGGCCCTTTCTTGAAATTTGCGTTTCCATACCTGTAGTACGGATACTTATTTGGGTGATCCACCGACTTAGGACTCGATCGAAATTGCCTTGGAGCGCCCCTTGTTCTCGAGCCCTACACTTCGATCCGGCATTCGTTATCGTATACGCGCATATGTTATTCACGGCACGGCGCCCTCGTCCCGTCATATGATTTTGTTATTACTCTTAGAGTTTTGTAGATACACATGTGTGGGTATGGGTAGTCCTTTCATTTCGATCATGTCCGCGTGATTTGTGTTTGGACGTCCCCCCGTATTTTGATAGCCTACACGTTTATATGTGATATCATTTGGTCGTACGTCGATATGTATATATGTATTTGTGACATATTTTGGGGGCGGCTCACTTTCTTTGTATGTATAAGTATCCGATTATACATTATCGTCCGATGACCGACTTTTGCATATGTCCAATCCGTTCCGTACGCCGATTATGGTTAATCGGTCCGTACGGGCGCTCGCGGGCACTAGTCACCTCACACAGTTGGGTCGTGACACAAACTCAATCCACAAGTATCAATTTCAATTCATATCATAAGTCACTAATCAATTCATCACAATCCGAATATTAACCTTAGTTTTTCATAAGAAGTTATCAAATTTGTATCTCACTAGACTCAGGAGGACATACTTTCAGGTTTGAGGGTAGAATTGTTATGAAATTCTTACTACCTATATTCTACTCAATTTCATCTTATTGCCTTACCCAAAGAATAAATGATCATGTCAATACAAAGGGATAATACTATGGAATGTAAACATAAATCGTAAAACGAAACGAAGTAGTAAAATCTCGTACCTCCTTGAGTGGTTTGGAAAATCAAACTTTATGTTTTCTTTAGTATAAAACTCATTTCCTCGAAATCATTAGTAAAACCATATACACAATTCAACGTGGCACCTTACGGGTGTTCCTTCGGAACGAGAATGAGAGTATAATATCAATAAGGCATCACAAGAAACATTTAGACCTTACTGCCCTAAAAAATGGAATCATATGGAGTACATATAGAACGAATAACAACAAGAATCATGTAAAAGAAGACAGGGTTTGCACTTACATACCTTGTCGCTTACGTGATCAGCTTAAATTATGCTTCCAAACACCGGCCAATATACAATCAAGGTAAAGGAAACCGTAGACAACTCGAAAGAGGTTCATATACTTCTCTAAGCTCGTAATTAACTTCCGCAAATTCTACAAAGATTTTCCCTGAAATCTTCGTTTCCCTCTAATTCCAATTCAATTTAACAACGCAATCAGCAACCAACAACAACAACAACAATCTCATATAAGCCTCTTTAAACTCAAAACATCAACTCCCAAAGATATACACCAAAACAAAACCTAAAGATACGCTTTGTATACGATATCTACATTCACTTTATTCTCCCAAATTCAAGAACACCAACTTATCAGCAACATCAAAAACAATATCAATAATCATTTTATATCAATATCCAACTAATTCTATCCATTTAATCATACCAAAACAGCCCCCAAGTCATTTGATATCCAAAAATTATAACCGAAATTACAACGTTATTTTCTCTATTCTAACCCGTCAAATCCATCAATCATCATGGTAAGAACATCATTAACATCTTAAACATACCTTATATAAGCAGCCACCACGAAACCAACATCACCCAAGTTTAACTTTTAGCTTAAAACGATGATGACAACTCGTACTACACTTTATCCTTCACGAGCCTCGGGATTCGGGGCCTCGAACTTGATCGATTCTCCACTTTCTCTCTCTCTACTCTCTCCTCACTCCCTCTCTAAAAAGTTTGTGGACTGCTTGATGTATAAATTAATGAATTTTTATGACTTTAGCCCTTATATACGGGTCTTGGGTGGGCTCCCCACCTGACTCAAGCCGGGCCGAGCCCACCGCCCAATTACAATTTTCCGTCTTAAAACATCCATAACGTTTTATGCCTTTGTCACATACATGTGCCCACAACCTATGGTTGGAAAGATATTTCAATTATCTACAACTTTAATTTTTTGAGTTTTCCGAAATTCCCAAATAATGACGGGGTTATGGCTCTCCCAAGTCGATCACCCGAAAACGTAACTGAAAACATCTTTTGGAGGGCTTCCACTTGATTCCGCTCAAGGATCCTTCTTGAGTCGTGTTTAACTTCACATATATTATCCATATAACTTGTCATATTTACTTTATAAAATCTCGACATGTGGACCCCACCTCGGCCTATGATTACGAGGGCTATATATCTTTTAACGTATCATTCCAATCACTCTTTGTCTCGAATTCCAAATATCATACTCATGCTATCTCATTCTAACACGTAGAATTTCATCCTTTATACTTGTAATATTTGCCGTCTCTCGCTTAAGCTCACATTAATGTACATAGTCTTAGTAACGCGAAATTTTCTGGGGTGTTACAGGCCTGCGTCATTTCGATTCGTTTAGCTTCAAATCCTATCAAATTGCAAAGAACGTATACTTACATGTTGGTACACGTGGGTTAAGGCACTTAATTCCTCAAAAACTCATATTCGAATTTCCATACTAAGGGTATAGACCACCCATAAGCTAAGGACTTCCTTACGACGAAAATGAGAGGTGTAACATAAGTGAGTGCGCAGGTGCGAGAAATCGCTGGACAAAATGTGTTTTTAGAGTCATTCTTCTTTAGACTTCCCATTCTAAACCCTTAAACTTTGAGGACGTTTTTTACGGACAATCGAGGAGATTTCGATGAGAAACCATTGGGTAAGTCTCCTTAACTTGGTATTTGATTATTCTCATGATTTAGATTCATAATCCATGCTTAGAATACTTAAATTAAAGAGTCTATTGAAGGGTTTTGGACCCTAACCTTGGAATTGGGATTTTTGGTAATTGACCATGAATTGGTGGTTATTAATGGATGGGTTTTAGGTTATAAGTTATATTAAGTATGAGGAACATGATTCTAGGTTCAATTTCCTATTTTGCCCTTTTGGATTCGGAATCCTAATTTTAGGGCTTTATTTGGGTTTGGATTAAAGAATGTTGTTATAGGTATCAATGGACTCATATTACTCCCTAGAATGCTAATTAGACCATATTGAAACCGTTTTCCAATAAATTATGAAATTGACCTTTAGGGTTTGGAACGAGGTCTATGGGTTGGCTTTTCGGACCCAAATCTTTTATAAGGCAATATGGACGCCATTTTTCTCATATTCTTACGCTTAATATGTATTTTGAGCAGATTGGATTGTTCGGAAGCTCTACGGAAGGGCAAGGCACTGCTGTGATTTGGCTGGACTCCTTACCAGGCATGTTGAGACTATAAACTCTAACTTAAGTGTTGTGGTTGATAAATTGAACTAAATAAGAGGGTGTAATGGGGATAATAAGGGGGTCCCAATACTCGTGAGGTGACAAGCACTTGTATCGAGTACCGGTGACATGTTATGGGAACTTGTGCAATTTAAATTGTATAGTTGGTCTAAATGCCAAGTTTTGGGCACTAGTTAGTAGATAGTATGATCCTATGGATCTGTGAGTGGGGTATGAAGCCCGTATCTTCTATCTCTTTGATTGTGTCTCTATCTTATTTGTTATGTGGGGTACTCATCACTCCTCAATGCTCATTGAAAGGTGAAAAAGAAGCTAAGATAATGACTTTATTGCGTAATCGACTAAAGATAGGCCTTTACAGCTTATAATGAATAAAGATGAGATCTTTTATGGTATTTATTGGCTTCTTGTTATCGTATATGTCATAATCATGCTTCATTTGGTATCTCGTGCATTATATATTTGAGGATACATATGTGGGTCCGAGGGGAAATGTTTCGGACAGGAGTGATGATGATATCTTAAGACATAACTTTATCAGATATGTTAAGCTGCAGGTGAACCTTTGCGATTACGTGAACTTGAAAAAGGGGATCTTATGTGTATTCCTGCTTCTTATTGTGATGCATGACATATCCATGCTTATCATATATCTCCTGCATACTTATCATGACTAAAGGTAAAGTCCTTTACTGTATGCATTGATTTCTTGTTGCTGAGCATGTCACATTCATATTTATCATGGTATCTCATATGCATTGATGGCACTAATGAAAGGTCCGAAGGGAAATGATTCAGAACGGTTGATGATGATTATGAGCCAATAGGCTAGTTGACAGGTATACCAGCCTCAGGGGCTGAGATATGATATATAGAGACCGTGATCCGAGGTTTTTTTTTTTTTGGAGCGGTGGTATATGGACCTCGCGAGTCCCCCATGGGTCACGATTCATTGACATTCGAACGTGTGTATACCGGGTGATGGAAAGGCCTTGCATTGCATGGCATTACATGCATTTGCACTTTATATCATATCATTCATCCTATCTCATTTGTTGTTATAGTGGTTTGAATAAGTTGATAGTCTATGATGCCTTAATTGTGGTTTGGATTGCTTTTTTCGCCTTTGGATGATTGAAAGATTAAGGACTTGGGTGCTTATACGATTTCTTGATAAACCAAGGACTTAGTTGCTTATTCGGGTACTTGATGTACTTATGGATTAGAAGCTTCACATAGGCTTAAATCGAGACTATTCTTCTTCTTCTTCTTCTTCTTCTTCTTCTTCTTCTTCTTCTTCTTCTTCTTCTTCTTATTCTTATTATTATTATTATTATTATTATTATTATTATTATTATTATTATTATTATTATTATTATTATTATTATTATTATTATTATTATTATTATTATTATTATTATTATTATTATTATTATTATTATTATTATTATTATTATTATTATTATTATTATTATTATTATTATTATTATTATTATTATTATTATTATTATTATTATTATTATTATTATTATTATTATTATTATTATTATTATTATTATTATTATTATTATTATTATTATTATTATTATTATTATTATTATTATTATTATTATTATTATTATTATTATTATTATTATTATTATTATTATTATTATTATTATTATTATTATTATTATCATTATTATTATTATTATTATTATTATTATTATTATTATTATTATTATTATTATTATTATTATTATTATTATAATATCTCCTTCTACTGAGCACAATCCATCACATTTAAGGTATAAATTTTAATTTTTAATTTTATTTTCTTTTATTTTATGTTTGGTTCATGTTTAGCCTTATAGGCTAAATACTCGTTAATTACGTCACACTAGACTACTAAGATCATGGTAATAATGCTTTAATGCATCATGATCATGCCAAAACATGATGTTCAAAGGTTAGGTGAGATTAACCTAAAGGATCGTTTCGGCAAGAACAACCCCAACGCCGTGGTCAATAGCCTAAAGAAAGCAACTTCTTGCTACCCAGATGGCGTCATACGCGCGCGATCCTACATGTATTATGGTATCGAGCCTGGGGTGTT
>NW_026723954.1:0-5933 GCF_029784015.1 Lycium ferocissimum
ACCCCGGGGGTCGCACTCGCCCCGGGTCCCGGCCTCTTTTTGCATTTCCAAAGACTTTTGGAAAGAGTTTGGGCGATTTTCCCGATTCCCAAGTATGGTCATTTTACTTACTTTTTGAACTTATGATAATGATTTTATACATTGGTTCTACGACCGCGTGCGTTTTTGGACATGTTGGGTTTCGGGCCCGTTTGTTGTCGTGCGCTTATGATGTATATATTCGGAGTTTTTGTTTTACGGCCCGGACCTCCCCATGGGCCCGGGTTCCCGTTTGGGGGTTTAAAATTTTGATTCTTATGATGTGTTGTGAGATGTGTTGTGTTCGGGGATACGAATTTAAATCTTCGGGTTTTTTTTGGAACCCAACGGCGGGCGACCATATTTTCTGCCTATGCATACTTTATTTTTAAAAAATAAACATTTGACATTTGAAAGGTATTTACTTTTTTTCGTTTATGTGTGTGTCTGTTTATTTCGTTTTCCTTTTGCATACCGGCTTTTAAATGCGACCCCTTTCTTCGAAGTTTGCGTTTCATGCCTGTGATGCGGGCATCGGTTGGCGATCCGCCGGTTTAGGAGACCTATCCTTTCTTTGTGTTGGAGTGCTCATTTTATCCAGGCCATTTTTTGGTTTCTCCTAGATTCGCTGCATCTGTATGTATTTGTTCGAGAGTCACAGTAGGGGCCTGTCCGTCGGATGAGTTTGTTAGTGCATGCAAGTGCAGCAGGCATTGTATGTGGGTTGTGTGCCTATACTGTGTACGGATGAGTTTGTATGATACATGTTTTGGGGTGATGTGCCCGTATTGGCCAACTGTGGCTTTCGATATGTATGTGTTTGAGTTGGAGATGTGTTTGAGACGGCGTTTGATACTTGTATGCGTGGGTGTTTGTGTGTGATTTAGGTTTGATGAATGCGTTTGGGTGCCCAACTCGGGCACTAGTCACGGCCTACGGAGTTGGGTCGTGACAAATTTGGGAGAGAGGGAGGTATTGTTGTTGTTCTCGGGTTTGGGATGGTTTTGGGTGGAGTGGAGTTTTGGATTGGGTTGTCTTGAATATTGTGTGGGTTGTTTAAAGTGTTCTTGAATCTTGTTTGAATGCTCTCGAACCATCTTTACATCTTCCCTTACTTATTTAAAATCTCGTAACCATATTGTTATTACCGAATCCAAACTTTTCTCATTAAGTATTTGCTTGGTCTCATCCCTAGCACGTAAATATTCGTAGATAACATAACTACTCTTGCACGACTTGTATAAAGCATATTCCATCTTAGTTACGGTCTTTCCTTCTCACAGTTCTCTGCTCCACATTCTTTCCATGTAACATTCGACTTGTAATCTATCTCAGCCTCTTTGCCTCTTTTTTATTCATCCTTTGAGCCTTTCTAACGTCATATCATTGAGATCCCTCTGATAATTCTAAATAACATCCGATTACCATTCAGCTTCTACCCCACTTTTCCCTGCGCTTTCGGATCTTACTAACTTGACCACCGACAAGGAACATACACATGTGGCTGTCTGTATCAAATATATTGTAGTGTCGGTGTCTCCACCTTGCTGCATCTCTCGCACCGCTTCCCCCGCTTTAAGGGGTGTACTTATACGTGCCGATTATACTTGCCTGTACTCATTTTCCAATCTCGGTCGTGTAGCCTTTTACTCAGGCATTCGATCCCCTTGCGGATTCTGCTGCTTTCTTCCTTTTCCAAATATCATTGTATTGGAACTTTCAAGCTGTCATATGTAGTGAAAACAACTTTCCTGTAACGTTTGTGCCCTTTTATTTTCCTTCTGTGAACTTCGTTGCTGCTGTCCGATTAATGCCTTCATATACCGCCAGATTGGTCTTGGAGAATACACATATCGCCGATATAGCATGTACGGAATATCATAGACATACGTACACATATATTTACTACTGCATCTCACTTACAAATATTTCCAAACACTATTCCAACTCACCCCCGATTCTAAAAGCGTAGCGAGTGCCTTCTTTCTCTTCCACGAGGTCTAGTGAGTCTCGACTGCCTCTGCGACTTCTTAAGGTTTCCGCCGCTCTGTATATCACGATTACCCATAGGCTAATCTAGCTTCCCGTTTGGTTCTCATAACAAACTTTATAGGATTTGTAGTACCTTTCGGGGAGTATCCCAAATTGCTCTCTCACTCCCGGTAACTTAACCCGGAACTACGATGAAATACGATGCTTTAATACTAGCATGATTGCGTTCAACACGCATGACCTTCGTCACATGTCAATGGAGTAAGTTGAAGTCTTAACGGATTTCAAAACGTTCTCACAACACATCTCTCCAGAGATTAGAAAGAATTCTTACTATTTTGACTCCACAATTACTATTTTCGCCCCCCTTTTTTTCAATCCTCGATATTCACTTTTCACCTATGGATATGATCACTTTCCGTCCTAGACTTCCAGGTTCCCAAAGGTGGTGAACACACCTTGATCGCCATTACTTATAAATACTTGATTATCGGCCTTTGGATTTCTGCTCTCATTTTACCTCGCTTTCTTCTTATTTCCTTCCTCCAATTACCCTTTCTTTTCTTACACTCGCTATCATTTCCGTTATTATATAACCCTTATTAGAACTTCCTACGGAACTTGATAAGCCTTCCTTGTTCGTCCCCCTATAGCTCGCTTATCGCGCCATACTTGCCTTTATATTCTAGCTACATAGATCACGTCGTAGCTTTGGCCACCTTCTCCTCGGCCTTACTTATTTTCATAACAATCCGATTATATTCATTATATCCTATTAAGTGATCAATCTATAATATAACACTTCTTAACCCTTTACCCACTTTAGATCAACCTTATCCTTAATATCTCATGGTAATAACATCAATACGAAACATATCAATCATGTAATTCTTTTCCTCTGTACTCTTGTCTTAATCACACTATTACTTCTTTTCCTATAAACTCATCGTGATCCATCTCTGCTTATCAATTCAGTCGGTACCTTAATATAACTCTCTATCAAGGTTTGCCAATCTCTTCTAAATCATCCTTTTAATATCACAAGCCCTTTCCAATTTCTTTTTACTATATCAATATCGGCCTTCTAATTATTATTATCCTCAATTCAGCCATTAACTTCTTCCTCGGGTCAGCCGTACTTGTAACTTAGTCAAATCTATCCCTTCTATTGACACGACCTTTCAAGGCATATCAAAACCCATATCTCATTCTCTTTTTATCTCTGGAAAATTTTGGCGAGTTTCCCCTATTTCTTCTTGTCTCAAAACTGCCGGTAGGAAATACTAATAATGCCCTACATAGGCCAACATATATATATATATATATATATATATATATATATATATATATCTATATATATATATATATCATATCATATCCCGCCCGCACAAGGGCTCCCGATATCAACAATAGTACGGAAATGATGAACATACCTCGTATGCCCAACTCAAACTGCGCCTGTTACACTTTCTTTTTTAGTTTCCCTTTTAATCTTCAACTTGTATTTCAATCGTACTTCAATATCTTACCCGACATATATCTTTCATACCTTTGCTTACTGCGTGCTTTGTAACTTTCAATATTGCTAGTCGCGCTTTCTTCGTGATGCCATTCTTACGCTTTGAAATCAAAGGTTAGTATAAGAATTTCATTCCCTAGGACTTGGCTCTATGGCACGATCTCGGATGTGAAGAAGAGTAACCACCCTAGATGCCCGTAGCCTCTTGTTTATAAATGTGGCGCACTTCACGCCATAAACGAGGACTCTCTTGGACACGACTTTGCGGACAACCCCTAGGACGAACCGCTACGTACCCAATTTGTCACACCTGCAATTTTCGATAGGGCGTGATGGGCACCTGACCCTTACTTAGGGCCTAGCGAACCCCCTGATTCTCGTGCTACTCATAATCATCTTTGGGCCCTTATATCATGACATGAATGCATAATGTAAGCCTTTCAAAGAAACATGTTTTTAGTCCTTCTCAAATCAAATAAAATCTGTAAACATAGGAAATCTGTAATATAACGCATAATGATACATCGGCCTACAGAATCACTTACAAAACTGACATATTACATACGTGACTCTGTCTGCAAAGCCTCTAACATAAACTAAGATACCATGACATAAATACTCTGACTCGGCAGCACTCCGGAAGGAAATGGAGCTCGCCAATCCCGCTGGGACATCTTACCTTTAATATCCTACTGCCCATACGTATACACACAACGTGGCATGAAACGCGACCCCGAAGAAAGGGGTTAGTACGGAATATGTCGAGCATGTAAAGCATGAAATACGGTAAGCGAGGATCATGCGAAATAAGGAGCATAAAAATCATAAGACTTGCCTAAACGAAACATAAATCATGCGTATCGATATCATATCCGGACCATTATGGGACGAGGGACATAAGTAAATGATCATCATGTACATATGCATATAACGTGCCCGACCCCTCTAGTGAGGACGCGGTGACAAAATCATCATACCGTCGTATCGTCGTATCATCATATATATATATATATATATATATATATATATACGTACCGACCTACAGTGAGGGACTCGGTGAATAGAATCATCGTATCATCATGTCATCATATCATATATATATATCGTACCCGGCCCTCTAGTGAGGGACTCGGTGGAATAACGTGCCGACCCTTTCGAGACTCGGTGGAGGAGTTCATGTCTCCGTCGTGTATATCATACTCGGCCCGTCACGACGGGGGTGGCGCCCATCGTGCGTCATCATATACGTGCCCGGCCGTCTAATGAGGGACTCGGTGAACAATGCGTGGCGTGCACAAATACATACCGGCCGAGACTCGGTGAAAGATATAACGGTAGCACGAAGCGAGTAGTGAGAGACACGTACATATAAATCATCAATCCGGACGATAGATAAGTAGACAAATCAACGCTCGAGTATCCGAATGATAGTCACACTTAGGGCTCTTGAGATATCATTACGAAACATGTCACATAACGTCTCGGAGATCATAAACATATGTCGAGTCAAGGCACTTTATGAAAGTTACGGGCATTAGTCATTATAGAACCATTTTGCGAACATTTCATCGCAATCCGGGACCATATATGAAAGTTAGGGACATTATACGCTATAAAACTTTCTACGGACGTATCGAAGCAATCCGATTCTGTCTATGAAAGTTACAATCATTTTTAGACATAGAATCCACTTTGGAAACGAATTATGCTTAACATGCAACGTTGAAATCGAGCATACATAAGACTTAAGGACCATAGTCAGGCCATATTAAGGATGCCAATATCAAGAAGCGAATAAGAATCGTAAACATGCTCGGAACTTAAGAATGGAGTTACCCCCAAGGCACATATCACGTCATATCTTACTTACGTCTAAGACATGCCAAAGAAGGAAAGAGTAAGCTTTACATACCTCGTCCGCTTCCTAAGCTAATCCAAACCTAAGTCTCGGGCTTCCCAAGATCTACAACAACATCATTAAGTACTAACATTAACCATAGGCATTTAAGAATTCAATTCCAAGCTATCGCTTTATTTACGAGAAATTCGGGGCGGCATTTCCCCTAAGCTCGGCAACCAGGAATTCAACTCGGCCGAATCATCAACAACAATACCAACAACCACACTAACAACATCAATAATCAATTCAAGACGCATTATAACGCTAATAACTGTTCTCCACATATTTCGACAACATTCCAATTAGGTTCAATTCAACTACATATATTCAAACCAACATCAACGCTTACATGTTCAAGTACTAATTTGAGCTAAATTACCGAGATGGAACTAGTACTGAGGACAAACAGGACATGGCTATGGTGGAACCAAAGATCTACACAATGCCGGTTGTAAGAAAAGAGAGGCGAAGACAAAATAAAACATAAGAATTAGTGAAGCCACG
>NW_026723955.1:0-5657 GCF_029784015.1 Lycium ferocissimum
TCACATAACGACAAAAACCCAAAAATTCCCAAGGAAACTAATCCATTTTTTTGACAAAATAAAGGCCAAAATTCCCCAAACCCTTCAACATACATATTCATATTTTCATTTTTTTAAACCACCCCACAAAAACCAAAACAAAATAATACTTAGTTCATCACTTAGAACCCCAAAACCATAAAATACAGGGCCAACCCCACACACACGGCCCCAACTTCAAATTCCCATATTTTGGGAACCCCCATAAAATAAAATACAACAACACCCCCTTCCATAATTTTCATAAAACAAGATTGGGAATTTACCTTTCTTCAAAACCCCTTTTGCCCAAAAATTTGGGCCAAGGATGAAAAACAACCAACGCTTAAAACAACACCTAAGTTACTAAGCACCCCCCAATTTAAAATAATTTTTGGCATCAAATAAAAAATTTTTGGGTTCTTATTTTTTTTTAAAATTTTTTCTCCTTGGGAATGTTTGGGATTTTTTTGATTCTGATTTTTGTTTTTTGGGAGAAGATGATGGAATAAGATGACTTTGTCATTTTTTTTTAATTTCAAATTTTTAAATGTGGCCCTGGCCCACTCAAAGGGGGCCCGGGCCCACATGGCTATATTTTACTCCCCTTTTTCTTTCAAAAAATTTCCCTTTAATTTTCCACTTTTGGCCCCAAAGTTTTTTGATGATTCCATACCCCGTCAACACCTTAGGTCGCTGAAAAAAATCGGGCCACCGTCCCCGGCTTCGCATCCCGGAATGGTCTTAATCCTAACTTTTCATATTTAAACCCCGAATCGTCTCGTCGAAAAAAATAGGGGAAACACCCTTTCCCCCTTTTTAGAACATTCGCCCTCGAATGTTCCTAGTCTTAAAGGTCGACAAGACCGGGGGATGTTTCCCCGTTATTCCAAAACACATAGTCGTACCTACCAATCATACTTTTTATCTCGAATTCGAACTTTTCCCATTGCCCCTCCCAGATTTCGTCTTACAACTTTCCGTTCCCTTTCATCCGACCCTGCTTCTCTTTGCCTTTTTACTTTCCGAACTTGCAAGATTTAAAAAAACCCTTGGGGGGTCACCCTCCCGAATTTGCTCTCACCTCGGACGCTTAACCTGGGGCCTTTTTACATCCCGATTTTGTACGTTGGAATATTTTAAGATAATTGCGGAAAATTAAGGGGAAAAGGCCCTTTTTCCGGGTTTTTTTGTAATGCGCAAATCGTTTAAAATATTATTGGAATGGAACGTTAAAGGGTAAATTTGGAACTTGGAGAAAATGGAGGTAGAAATTTGGAAAAGAAATTTTTATGAAATGGCCTGTTTCATACCATATATTTGTAGCTAAATATAATATATTTAAAAAAAATGATTAATTAAATTTTAAATTTTGGACCAAAGGGTGGCCAAACCCAATTTTAGTAGTCTCTTTTAAATTCAAGAAAAAAAAAAGAAAGTCTCTAGAAAAAATTTTGGGGAAAAAAAAAGGGATGTCAAATTTTATGTGCATGATATATATATATATATATATGGGGGGGATGACTAATTAGTCATCTTTTCCCCTTGCTCCCTCTTAGAAATTTCTTAAACATGGAGAAAAAGGCAAAAACCATAGGCAACAGGCCGAATATGGCCTTAAAAAATTGGGGGGGAAAGGAATTATTCTTTTTTTGCTATCATAATTAGAGGTCCCACAACTAGCAATTGTTGGAGCAAAAAAAAACACTCCTTACTTGAAAACTTGTCTTAGTTGAAAACAAAGGTGAAGAAGGTATGGTTCAACCTTTTTTTATGTGTTATGTATTTTTGGGGGGGTGTTGTAGTATTAGAAATGAATAAAAACATGAAAATATGGATGTTGAATTGAGCGTGGATGTTAGTGGTTGGGTGAAGTGTGTGTTGTGGGAGGGGGGAGTTGGTGAATTTGCATTTTTTTGTTTTTTTAAAATGAGAAAATGAATGAAATTCATGACATGGTGATTTGGGGTTTGGGGGCCCGAATATAGTTTTGTGGGAAGAGATGAACAAATTTTATTTAGGGGTTTTATGTTGTTTATTGTAGATTTTATGATGAAAGTGAATCTAATGACTTATGATGGAGTTACAAGGGGGGACTGATTTGGGGTTTAGTATTTTGAATATATTTTGCTTTATGGGAATCATGTTGTTAGCATATGAAAATGTTGACATAGATTATGAATTTGAAAGAAGGAAAATGTGTTGGAATTTTTTTGTAGAGATAAAGGTTACTATGTTAGAATGTTTTTGTAATTGAATATTGAGTTGTTGGCATTTTGTGATAATGTGGCCGAGTTCCATTCTCGGATTGTTATTGAATTTGGGCCGAGCCAAACTCGGGATGGTGTATTTCGGAGGGATGCTGCCCAAATTTTGTAGACAATGAAGAATGGAAGAGTTGAAGGAAAAAGGTTTTTTGCAATTGAAACATGACCTTTTACAAATTTGGGCAACGGGTTCGGTGGCGACATAAGACCCGAAAGGGTTTGTGAAGCTATCCTTCCTTCCTTTGGCATGTCCTAGGTGTTCTAGGCTTGAATTTGGCTTGGGGTTATTCTTTTAAATGATTGAAATTGAGCATATTCTTGGGCGGAACAGAATCTTTTATTTTTTTGGGAAAATGTTAAAACGCTCGAACTTGCGGGGAGGGATCGAATTGCCTTGAAACTTCATAGATGACTCCATTGTGATATTTTATTAAAACCCTTCAAACCACCCCAAAAGGGGGTGTGATATTTTATTATTTAAATTTTTCAAAACCATCCGAAGGGGTAGATGTATTATTTTCAAAGTTTTTTCTAAAAACCCGGGGGGTGTGATATATTATTTTCTAAGGTTTTTCTAAAACCACCCGAAGGGTGGTAAAAAACCCCCAAAGGGGAGTGTGATATTTTATAAAACTTTTAAAAACCCCCGAAGGGGTGCATATTTTATTATTATTATTGTAATAATAGCCCGGGAAAGAATTATATTATGTCGCAGTATCCCCGAGGGGGCCCGGGGTCCCATGCCGGGGACACCCCTCCCGAAGGGGGGGGATTATTTCGGGACTTCCCAGGGGGCCCGGGGAAAAAATTTCGGACCCCTGCCAAACCTCATTTTACGGGGGCCCCGGTGCCCCGGGGGGCCGGGAAGCGTTTTTTGGCCCGGGCACACCGAAGGGGTTATTATTATTATTATTATTATATTATTATTACTAGTATTATCTTATTATCTCATTATCATTATGCGGAAAGGGGAAACCCCAAAGGGGACTTTATTTTGTGGGGCGGCCGTCCGGGGACTATTTTATTTAAAAATTTTTAATTCATTCGGGAAACCCCAAACTTGTTTTCTTTGTACTTTTCGATTTGCTTTAGTAATGTTTTACATCCCAAACTATTGTCGGCCCCCCCTTCCGGGCGTTTCATGCCACGCGGGACCGGGGAGAAGAAAGACTTGTTAGATTTGCCCCCCGGGGTTCCCGAGCTCCCCTTTCGGGTGTTGGGGTCAAATTTCGTGCTGGTTTTGCGATTTGGGACTTTGCGGGCATTTCCGGATGGGCGTGGGGAAGGGCAATAGATTGAAAAATTTTAAAAAGAGTTTGTTTTTCCCGGATAATGATTTTTTTGAAAAGTTCCATGTCAAGAAATTTTCGAAATGGAGGTTTTTTTATGCGAATGTTTAAGGGGTTGCCGACTCGAGGGGAAAATCGGTGCCCTCACCCTAGTGAGGTCGGGGTGTGCGGGTATCAGCGGGGGTCCCAGGGGTTGTCCAAAATCGTGCCGGAGAGTCTTGTTTATGGTGTGTTGCGCGCCACTTTAAAAAAGAGGCTCGGGGCATTTAAAGGGTTTTTTCCCTTTCTTCAAAAAGTGACCTTCTTTCAATCAAGATCGTGCGATGAGCCCGGGTTAAATGAAATCCCCAGCTTTTTAAATTTAGCCGTCGATAAAAAAACACCCAACACCCCCGTTACAAAGTACGATGGGAAACAACGGGGCGGACGAAGCACGTTGGAGAGGTAAGAGTATTGAAGTATTCAAATGTAAGTGGGAGAATGAAAGGGAAAGGGGAACATTAAAATCAAAAAAAGGGAAAACGGTAATTGTAGGAGAAAGGGCGTTTTTCAAAATGCCCGAAATGTGGGCGATGAGGGCCAGAGAGTAAAGATCAAAGAGGGAGTGAACCCATTTATCGGATTGGGGGACCTCCCCGAAGTTCCCGGGGGTTGGTGCTGGGGGGGAGCAATTTCATGAGGGTGACCCCCCGGAAGTATGCCAAAATTTTCCCCGTTGATCCGAAACAAATAGGAAAATAGAAGGTGCAAGATGGTTGGGGGCTATAAAAAGGGGCCCCCGGACGCGAAAGGGGAAGAGAGGAAAAACGCAGCCTTGGAATTAGGATAGGCTTTAACGACATAAAGCGGGGTAAGATTTCCGTGCGCGAAAAAAAAAATAGGAGAGTGGGTTAATGCTTAAAAGCCTAAAGGGGGAGTGGGAGGAATGTAAGGATGAAAAGGAAGTTGATACGGTAGTATGTTTGGGGTGGGTGTTGGGCCACAAATGAAACCCCTCGGAACCAAGGTAACAAGGTCGGAAAGCCAACAAAAGGTAAAGAATGGGGGGGTGTTTTAGGGGGGAAGTCTCGCAAAAACATCGAGTGGCAGAACACTAAAGATGGAGGTGTGCGAAGGAAAAGAGTATGACAAGGGGATGGTATTGGATAGCCTAAAAAACAATATGGAGGACAAATAGATAAAAAAGGGCTCCCCGGGCGCAGGCTTTGGGCCCTGAAATTTGAGACAAGTTCCAAAGGGGGGAAAGGGTGTTACATCCCGATTTTGTACGTTGGGAATTTTTTAAGAAACGGGGTGGGGGAAGGCCATTTTTCCCGGTTTTTTTTAATCGCAAGCTTTAAAATATTTGGAATGGAACGTTAAGGGTAAATTTGGAACTTGGAGAAAATGGAGGAGAAATTTGAAAAAATTTTCATGAAATGGACAGTGCATCTATATATTTTGGGGGCAAATATATATATTGGCAAAAAATGATTAAAATTTTAAAAGGCCGGATGCCCAAACCCAATTTTAGTAGTCATCTTTTTAATTCAAGAAAAAAAAAAGAAAGTCTCTAGAAAAATTTGGGAAAAAAAAGGAGGCAGGGATGCAGTGAGAAAATATATATATATATATGGAGGGAACATTTTCTCTTTTTTATTCTCACCCCTTTTTTTCTTGAAACATGGAGAAAAAGGCAAGAAAAACCAAAGGCTATGAGGGAATATGGCCTTGGAAAATTGGAGGGAAAGGGTTTTTCTTTTTTGCTATCTTACTAATTAGGCCTCTCCGGCTTTTTGGGGCAAGAAAAAAACTCCATTGAAACTTGTCTTGCTGTGAAGAACAAAGGTGAAGAAGGTTGGGTTTAACCTTTCTTTTATGTGTTATGTATGGTTTGGGGGGTTTAGATGAGAAATGAATGAAAAAAATGAAAATATGGAGTTGAAGTTGGGTATGTTGTGGTTTTGGGCCCTGATAGGGGTGTTTGTAGGAGTAGGGGGTTGGGTGAATTTAGCATGTTTTTGGTTGTTGTAAGGTGAGAAAAAGAATGAAATTCATGACATGGTGATGTTGAGTGGTGGCCAATGGGGTATTTTTTTGTAAA
>NW_026723956.1:0-6114 GCF_029784015.1 Lycium ferocissimum
TATCATTTTATAACATTATGGGGGCCGATTTTCGGGTAAAACCCTTCCCGATCTTGTTCTCGTCACTTAGTTTTGATCTCCGATCCTTATGGAGACCTTCTTAACACTTGTTTATCACTAAAATTTAACAATCTAAGGGACGTTATAACTTCTTATAAGCGTCGTTAAATAAATCGTTAATTTGTCTGCTCATAAATCTCTTAGATACTTGTCGTATACTTGCCTTCTCTTGGCAAACTTTCTGCGTCTAACATTGAATGTCTTTGAAATCTTACCTGAAGTCATCAAATGTCATTTCTTATAACATTGCAACATAGTATACTTCATGTCATGTTGATATTCTTGTACATCGAGTTTTTAAGTGTGAAGTATAGACGAAACTCTACACAAAATTTTTACAAATTGGATTGTTTGAATGTATACATGCTATAGAGAAAGAATGAAGGAAAAATATGACAATTGGATGTTTGGTAAGTCATGACCGGATGACAAATTATGAGATGCCTTCAAAGAGAAGTTTAGGAATGATTGTAATTTAATTTAAGGGAAGAACCCTGGAGTGGGAAAAATGATTAGTAATTAAAAGCTGAGTTGAATAATTGCATTTGAGATTTCTGAGAATTGAGATTATTGAAGGTATAGCGAAAGTTGACACTAAGAATTCAGTGCAAGATACAATTTATAGATTGGTGAGTAAGAGATAACGAAGAGATATTGATAAGGGAAAGTAAGTTAATGAGTAAGGAAAATATTTACTCCTAGAAGTTTATATATATCTACATAAGATCGACAAAGCAGGTTGATGACAATACGTACACGTTTATCGACTCTTATATGATGTGGGTTTACATTGGGATTTAGAAGTCATCAGTCATTCAGCTTTAAGGGGATATTGAGTATTTGATAGTCGATACTATTCTGAGAATCATGATGGCCAAGTTACTCCCGGTATTAATGATGACCTTGAATTCAAGAATGAGAAATGGTTAGGTAAGTTGGTTGCTTTATGATTGTTTTCTGGATTGCATATACAACTTCTAAATGTGATGTTTCTTGGCCGACGAAGGAAGTAGAGAGATCAGATAACCCTTAGGAATATGTGGTGTATTTCTAGCAAATCCTTATAAGAAGACTTCACCTCAATTTTATTAGCAAATGGGTGTTGTGAAGGTTATTTGACGATAGAGAAATTAGGTGCAATGTCGATTTATGTGTAAAGAGAGAAGAGAGTAGGTATACAAGTAAAGATAAAATATCGCAAGGATCAATTCATTTGCTACAGGAGAGTAAAGGATGTGAGGTTGATTATTTTAGATAAAAGATTTGGGTACAAGTAAGAGTAAAGATTTTTAAGTAAAGTTATATCACCGGGATTCACAAGTTAGATGTAGAAAAATACAGGGAAGACCTACGATTTAGACATACGAACAAAGGAATATGAGAAAAGGAATAACTTGAGGGAACAGAGCATATGAGCCAGAATCGAATTTTGAAATGATCGTGAGGTATGAGTCTGGCTAGTTGTTCAAAAGAGAGTAGATGTATTAAAGCTATAGATTCAGGATGAAATCAAATGGCAACAGGATATGTCGCAAGAAAAGGTGTTGAAAAGCGATAAAAAGATAAGCCAGGAGTGGCTACATCGAGTATTATGTATACCTTTATGATTGATGTTATGACTTGTTAAAAGTATTGATTATGTTGTGTGTCAAAATTAAGGTAGTAAGCGGTACAGAGAGAATCAGGATTGGGTTTTCTCAAGAATCAAAGTGAGATGGCTATAACGCAATCAAATATGTAAGCATGAGCATTGGGAAAAAGAAGGTTATGATATCGTACATAGAGAGAGAAACTTGGACAAGGAAAGCGTGACACCTATCGAGGGTCGTGTAATATATATTTGAGGAAAAGGTTAGGATAAAAGCGAGAAAGCAGACGATAGATCAAATTTAAATAAATTGGGGAGATAGAGACAAAAAGATGTAACGCGAGGACCCGGAACCAACCTATACGGCCCATATAACTAAGAAGATTGTAAATAATGGGCACGAGTATCCCCCGAGAAGAAATAAAGAGGTCTTATGAGAGCGATGAACAAATTTAACTCTTGAGATTTAGCCAGGAGGATTGATGTGAACCCATGATTGGTACGCCTATTTGTTATACCTCGAAAAATTTTCTATTGATGTACAGTGAATAGGCTAACGAAGAGCACGGATTATATGTTATTTCGACAAGTAAGGAATGACATTTGATGACCCTAATTAAGATTTCAAAGGTATTCGAACCAAGAGGAGAAAGTTTGCCAAGAGAAGACAGGGCATACGACAAGTATCAGAAGAGATTTACGAGTAACGAGTTAATGATGGCTTAATAATGATTTGGAGAAAAGTTATTACATCCCTTAGATTGTTAATGAGGTGATAAACAAGTGTTAAGAAGGTTCCATAAGGATTGGAGATCAAAACGAAGTGACGAGAATAAGATCGTTGAACTCGATGGGTTATACGTGTCGATTATACTGTTTGAGGATATTGGACCCTTGCAGAACCATCACGTTGAAGGTCCCTCACTGATGGGATTATACGGTCACTTATACAGACCGTGTAATGTGCTGTATAATGGTCACAGAGACGCGAGGCTGAAGGGCCGATTTCACGGTCACTTATACGGACCGTTTAAGTGTCCGTATATTCTCCCGACAGATCAGATTTCTAAGTTATTGAAAAGGGGACCAAGTTCATTATTTCATTTCCATTTTTCACTCCTTCTCTCTAGAACTCTCTAGAACACTTTTCCCATAAAAATTCAAGAGATATTAGTGACCAACTACATCAAACTAAGTGAATCAAGTGTAAGGAACCCATTAAAGTTCATCCAAGACGAGAAATCCAAGTGAAGGTGAAACTAGGGTTTTGCATAAGTGTAGTGTTTGCATCCAAGGTTCATTCCTACACTATCTAAGGTATGTTTTATGATATTTCCATGTTGTTTAAGGTATTAGAAAGTTGAAACACTTGGATTGCAAAAGGATATTGAAATGGGTCATGAATGTGGGAATAGTGTCACTTTTGAGTAAATGTTTGGATTGAGTTATGATTCTTGATACATTATGATTATAATCATGTTATAAATGATGTTGAGAACATGGAATAGACATTGTATATGAATGTACGTATTCGTGTAATTTGACCATGAATATGGATGATTGGAAACAAATTGAGAAGTAAGGATAATGTAGGTGAATAAAGGCTATTGTTATGAGGTTGTGAATATTATTATTGATGATTGGGAGTTGATATATCATATGGAGGAAGTCGTATAAATAAAGGAGAAGCTGTCCAATTTTCTCTAGTTTTAGTCAAGTATGCTAAGCTATCAATTTTCTAATGTTTGTATGTACTCTAATGAAGGTAGAAACGTGAGCAATGAAGAAAAACGTGCAAGTGATAGAATAGTTGAACGGAAAGGTATGTAAGGCTAACCCTTCTTTCATAAGGCATGGTTTTTTGGACAATTATCTATTTTTCCATGGGCCTATGATATCCTCCAATGATTCTATCTCCAAAAAAGCTACTAAGCTCATGATCCTCGATATGTTACGATTGTACTAAATTCCTTATACGACAAGTAATCCTCTAGGGATAGATGTAATGAATGACGATAGTAATGATTTATATAGGATGCTTATGAGCTTTCATGTATATGTGCCTATGTATGGATACTATGAAACCTCGTTTATATGGCCTCTGTAGAATAATTATGTATATATGTATATTATGCGCGCACCACTGCAGTTGGGTACGGATAACCTTGAGCCTTGGTAGGGCCGGTATGCATGACACCGAGCCTTGTTGGGGCGTGCTGTGAAACACCGAACCTCAGTGCCTGTATGCTATGTAAAATTTATGTAAATGCTATGTGTATGATATCGTACATGAGTACGAATATACGTTATATATACGATATGAATATGAATATGTAGATGAATACGAGTATGAATGGAAATATGAATACGAATACGAAAATGGATACGAAAGATAAATGAGTAGGATACGTATAATGGATTACGGAGCATGGATGTATGTACACGGATACGCAATAGAAATGGAATGTCCCTATGAAAAGCAAGTAAGTGTTATGACGATGATTCTATTATCTCCTTCCTATGCTATTTCATATGTTGTCTATTATGCTTTCATATTGATGTTGATCATGCTTTACATACTCAAGACATTCTTCGTATCGATCGTCATTTTGTTTCCGGGGACGGTGCGTCATACCCGCAAGGGCCGGGGAGATAATTTCGATCCGTAGCCTCAATATTCAGGGACTACATACCGGAGCTCCATCATTCGAGGCCAGCCTTTGGTATAGATTCTTTTGTGTACATATTTATGGGCACGGCGAGGTCCTGTCCCGCCTACATGATATGATATACTCTTCTGTAGGCTTGGTGTAGACATGTGTAAATGGTTAGATGTGATCGTCTTATCGGCCTATACTTTGGGATATTATTTTGTTAAGCCTCGTCGGCTTATATACATTTATTTAGGCATAGTTGCTAATGATGACATAAATGAATTGTCGCCCAATGAGATTTGTATGATGATGAATGAAAAGTATGATTTAGCTATGCGGCTCACCTAGATGTAATGTGAAAGTATATTAAGAGGTGCCCGGGTGGGTTAGCACCGGGTGCCCGTCGCAGCCCCTCCGGTTGGGTCGTGACAAAAGTGGTATCAGAGCAGTTCAGTCCAAAGGTGCCTCTACGAGCCGTGTCCAGTAGAGACTTGGTTATGGGTGTGCTTCACGCCACACTTATAACCAAGAAGCTGCGGGCATTTTAGGAATGAATGACCTTCTTTCTTCATAAGAATCGTGCGATAGAGCTATGATATAAGAAACTTCTTGTTCCTCAACCGTGTGTTATGTATTTCGAGTAAATGCCTAGAGAAAGACTACGCGACGAAGGGCAGACGATGGGCGAGAAAAGCGGTCGAAAGAGCACCGCCACCGTAGTAGAGGAAAGTGAGCCCCAGAGTGCGGCTCAATCTCAGTCCTCTCGTTCAGTACCTATATTAGAGGAGCGTGAGGGAGCTTCAGCCCCAGCTCCAGCACCTTCGGTTCGTCCACCGGATGCCGCAGGCCAAGATGTAAAAGAGGTCATTCATTTGCTTACTCAATTGGTTGCTACCCAGACTCAGCGGCAAAGTACAGGGCAAGGTGATAGGTCGCCTGATGCGGCGGCCCGTGATTTCATTAGCTTGAACCCTCCGGAGTTCTTTGGATCAAAGTCGGATAAGGACCCTCAGAATTTTATTGATGGTATGTTGAGGACGCTTCGGTTGATACATGCTTCGGATGCCGAATCTGTCACGACCCAAACCCGTAGGCCGTGACTAGCGCCCGAGTTGGGCACCCAAACACATTCATCAAATCCGAATCACACGGATAGTTTATGCGAACAAATATCAAACGCCGTCTCGCCATTATATCAATGCCGGTTCTTTTACACATCTCAAACACAACCATATATATATCGAAGCCGACAAGGCTATCATATGGCGCATTGTACCAAAACATGTACAAATGCAAGCCGACAGTCGCTACCACAACGGGATCGCCGCAACACAACATAGACAAACACACTGTGTATAGGCACAACCCACATACATGTCCACGTACCTCAAAACGGATAAACGTAATCGTAGGATGGGACGGGGCCCCGCCGTACCCTCGAACAAATATATACATATGCACGAACGACATATACCAAAATGTGGGCTCCCTATAAGGGGAGCCTCCAACAGCGAAAAGGTGTCCTAGGGCGGATCACCGAATCGTGCGGATCGTACTGCCCGGGCATGAAGCATGACTATTGTTGAAGAAAGTCGTGGGTCACATTTAAATATGCGAGTATTGTGCCGCAAGATATAGTAAATAAATCAGATCATAATCGAAGCAGTCTGAAGAAGTAAGTGCATATCCAAAATACCAAAATGTTTCTTTCAAAATACAAGTCATGCATGGGCCAAAAAAAATGGTCGCCCCCCCATCGAGGCGCCTAAACGGATAACACCCGAAGGTTTCAAATCTCCTATCCCCGTCCAC
>NW_026723957.1:0-5608 GCF_029784015.1 Lycium ferocissimum
TACTTTCCATACTAGCCAACTATAACAACATAAACTCAATTTCATCTTATCCATACTACAACATACACAAACGGCCTCATACATGCTATCTATACCATGCAAACGTCCATATTTCCATAATTTCTAGTCATTTCCACGTACTACAACACAAACAAACCCTCAAAACATAATTAGAAAGGATGAATTCTTACCTTTCTCTTCAAGTTTCTTCATTCCACCAAATTGTCCAAACGACGAAACGGACGACTTGTCCTCCGAAATAATTATGCCACGTTGTAGAGGACCCTTGAATTAGTAGGAATACATCAAAGAAATAATTTTGGAACTAAAATTTGATGGGACAAAATTTAGGGACCATGGCCGTTCTTGTTCTCCTTCTCTTCTTTCTTTTCTTTCTCTCAATTTCTCTTGAAAATTCTAGATTAATATTGCCCCTTTATTTATTTAAATTGCACACTTTGGCCCCTTCATGGGCTTGGCCCAACCGGCCACCCTTGGCCATTTCCATATATTTTTTGGCCCAATCTTTTGTGGCTAACTCATAATTCATGACACAAAATTTTTAAAATTCGATTTTGCCCTTAGTCTTTTTCGATATTTCCGCATCTAAATTTTTCATAACCAACTTATATCAAGAAAACTAAAACATAGCATTGTTCTCAACTTACTACAATTATCTCAAAATGTCCAAATATGGGAAATACGATTTATAATACTTGTGCTTAGTTTATCGCAATCATCTCAAAATATTCGAACATGCAAAGTGCGGGATATAACACATATATCCTCGTTGGTAATGAAAAAGAAACTAAAAGAGTGAAGCCTTTATGATAATGAGAACCTAAGAATAAATTTCATGCGTATATATTTGCCCTTGATTTGATGTATTCCATGTTAATACTTTATATGCATTTCATGGATATTATTTACGGATAAAATTGTGAGTCGAGGGGATCTAGTTCCGGACGAGTGATGATGCTTTAGCGCATTCCGTTGACAAATGGGTCGTCGGCTAAGTGTAAAGTTCTTGAGACATGATAGGTGATAGGTGGAAAACCATGATCCGAGGGTGCTATCGAAGTGCTCGTGATCGAACACTTTTCGCACGGTGATATATGGGACTTATGAGCCCTCGTGGGTCACGATTCATTGACATTTAAACGTGTGTATATCCGAAGTGGAGTAAAGGCCTTGCATTGTATAGCATCCATTCATTCCTTATGTTGTTTGTTGTGAATATTCTATTGACTTGTCTTGTCTTGATATCTACCTGATTAGTGGAATAACCATGTAATAAGCATTTGTAACTTTTACGATGCGTTTGAGGGTTTTATCATGACATCATAAAGGTTTCTTGAGATACATAAGATGGGACACGTAGAAATATACTAAAGGCGAAGGAAAACTTGGATAAATCAGTTGATTGGACAAAAGTAATAGTTGGTGAGGCTATGAAGAGAACTTTGGAAAGCATATAAACATGAGAAATCACCTTTCATGATAAGGTATGAGGAAGTAGGGCTTTATATCGAGGTGCATGTGGAGGGTCGTCAGTTATTTAATGAAGCAGGAAGGTGGTAAAAGGAATTTGAATGGGTCACACTCAATATCAGATGAGCATGTCACGACCCGGCCAGGTGGTCGCATGGCGCCTATTTGGACACCAAATCGACTTTCGATCAAATCATCATAATTTAGCTTAGCTCAATATTATATTCATCATTATTAGCGAAATGAAAATAAATACTATTGCGGTCGCGTACGAAAGTGTCACATCAAAGTCGAGGGCGGCGGAATAACAGGGCTATATGACATATAAAAAAAGGGAGGGCCATTATGGCCCCCTAACAAAGGGGCCCCTTCGATGCAAATCATGAACAAATCGAACAAAATGGACCCCCCCAAATATGACTAGGGCCTCCAAAAATAAAACAACATATACGAGGGGGTTTTCCCCAAAATAAAATATAAAAAAGCAAAACCCAAAAGAAGATAAAAAATTAAAACTCCCCAAAAGGAGCCCCCCGATGGGATGGTCCCTAACCGGCAATCACGCCCTCCGACGGGGGGAGAAACGGCCCCCGAAAAAAGGGGGTTCGGGGGAAAAGAGCCGAGTATGTAAAGCATAAAGTAAAAAAATCCAAACCATAACCGGTGAAGGGTCGAGAGAAAGTACCGATCAAAGTTCGAATTTGTAAAGACCTATAAAAATTTGCAAATAGAAAATCAGCAAAGCTCGAACGGGCCCACCACTCCGAGCCGGCGCCACAAACCAAAATACCCGAAGGTTTAAAATCCCAAACCCCCCGAACATATCATATCACCTATCATATCGTGCAATCTGTCATCGAAAAAATCTGTAATCCCATATCAATAACCCCCATATCGGAACCCCCCCCAGGCGGGGTCTAAAACGCAAGTCCCCCCCGTCCATAGGGTGGAGGGGCCCCCGACCCTCTTGGACCCGAGCGAACCCCGCCCCTTTTTGCCATATGAACCACCTTTTTTTTTTCAACTAGCTTTAACATAAAAAGCTTTTGAACATAGGGCAAAAGTTTGCGATCATACTACCCCGAGGAAAGGGGGTTAAAAAATTTATCCCTTTTCCTACGAGCCCAAACATAGTAAAATATACATGGAAGGCCGAGACTGGTCCCGAATATATAAAAAAGAGTCCCAAAAGCGGCCCCAAAACAACCGGAGGCCCCCAAAAAATCCCCGGGGGAACCCTGGGATCAAGCCCCGTTTTTTGGACTCGGCTAAAGTACCAAAAAAGGGCGGACGAATAGTGTCCAGTATGTAAGACATAGAAAATAACATAAACAAGAATAATCATAAGTAACAAATGGGGGTTGGTAAAACCGAGATAAAATGCCCCCCGTGCATAACCCCCTTTTCCCCTAATATATGCTTTTTTTTCCTTTTTAAAAAAAGAACTTTTTTTTCATAGACATAAAAAATAGAATTTATGTCATATCTATTATTCTAGCATAGCAAGATATCATAGTATCATAGCATAGTAGATATCTAGTATCATACTAGCATAGTATATCATGCAAAAACATCCTCGCCCTTTCCCCCCGTCCGGGCATCCCGCGCCCGGGGATGATAACAAGTCAAGTACGGATACATGCAGGAGTATAGCCCGCCCTAGCGCCCCCCCTTTTTCCCCTTTTTCCCAAAACTTTTTTAACATATATATATATATATATAAAATACGGGGGGCCCCAAAAAAAATCTGTATCCATCGGGTACGTAAGGTCGGAACCTCCGAAATTTTATAGAGTAAAGCCTTATCTCATTTAAGGGGATGATTAATAAAAGGCAGACTATTAGGGGGAGCAATATCATAAAGCATAAAAAGGACCATAAGGCATCGTTCGTATACTTAAATCTTTAAAGGAAAACATTATTCATAGGACGGATTTAAGAATAGCTTAACGTTCTCATTCCACGGAATCATAGACTTGGGGCCTTTAATCATAGAACCATCATTTTTATCTTAGAGCCATAGTCGTCGCCTTTGTCATTAAAATATTTAAAAATTATTTTTGAGAAAAAATTTTGGAAAACATTTTAAACTTTTTGGAAGAAAAAACATGTTTTAATTGGATTAAAAAAAACAACTTGATTTAGTATTAAAAAAATAACCAAAAAAATTTTAAAGAAGAAAAAAGCAAAGGGGGAAAGGGAAAGAAATTAGGGGCCCACCCCGAGTCCGGGGGGGCAAACATTTATATAAAACCGGGGGCCCCTTGGGGGGGGGGTTGTAACGAGTCCCTTTTTTGTAAGTTCGGGTGTCCGAAGTTTTTCCAAAATTTTATGGTTCTAATTCAATTCCCGAATGAATAGTGTTAATTTCAACTGGTTTTTTAGAGAGGGAACCCCGAGGCGCGAAATCAAGCCTATACGTCAGGACATGCCAAAAAAGAAAGTAAGGTCTTACATACCTCTTTTCGCTCCTTACGCTATTCCCAAAATTTAAGCCCGCTTGCCGATCTCTTTGGGCATGTTTTCCCAAAATGATTGGGGCCTTTTAAATTGAATTTTTAAAATCGGGCCCCCCAAATTTTGGCAAAAACTTCCCCGTAAAAACACTTCCCCAAAATCATCTTTGCCAATTCTCATCAACAAAAATCCGGGAATTAACCCCAAAATATCAATCATAATATCGCAACCTATAAAATTTCCAATTTTAATCCAAAATACATTCAACAACTTAATCAATATACTACTTCCTTCAAAACCTTCCAACTCCCAAAGAAAAAAACAACAACCTAATAGTTCATATACCAACAAATCATACTAGTCTCAAATCTTATACATTAAGAACATAATATTCAATTTAATTACCTCAAACACAAGTCTCCAATTTTACAATTACAAAATAGGGGTTTTTACATAGTATTCACCACACAACAACAAACCAAAATTAAATAAAATTGGCTATCTCCTTTCATCATTCCACACATAAAGGCTACAAAACATACCAAAAGGCCACCATCATATATTTATGCAAACCCACAACCTTTCCAAAAAAACATTAACTTCCATTATCAAAATAACATTCCAAAAAAACAATCAAACACTAAACAAAAAGTTATAAAATTCCTAAAACATATATACATAAAGGACACTTCCTCTTATGTTCCCTATGATTTCATCCTTTTCTTCCACTACACTGCAAAAATCATCCAAACATGCGAAGATCAAACCTTACCTTTTTCCCTTTAATTCTTCACTTGAGTGAGATTCCAAATTATAGAAATAGGTGTTCTTTTTGCTCCAAAACCACCCCAAATTGCTAAGGGCCCTTTTAATTGGGATGAAATGATTTTTTTAAGGGGAAATTTTTGCAATTTTTTTTGGGATTTTTTCCCTTTTCAAGGCCCCTTTTTTCTCTTCTTGTTTTCTTGAAACTTCGAATTAAGGGGTTTAGGCCCTTTTTCTTATTTAACACATGAATAATTAATCCCAAGGGCTTGACTATAACCATGGCGGGGGGTCTAAATTTTTTAAAAAAAATCCAAGCCCAAATATATTTTCTCATGACAAATTGTGATTCATAAAAATATTTTCCAAATTCCAAGTTTACCTTGCCTTCCTTTTTATTTCTACGTAGTGCAAGTCCTTGCCCTTTACCTTTCTTGACAACGCCAAAAACTTCAAAAACCTCTTTTGTTAAAAAATAAAAATAGGGGCCCTTTCTTGTCTCCCCGCAATTGTCTTGAATTATTAACGAAAATGCATATAAAAACCCAGTATTCAATTTTTCATAGTGCAGATCATAAACCTTCGGGCCGGGGAACAAATCATAGTATAGGCCCCAAAGGAAGCTATGCAAATACATAATTAAATTCCAAGGATCACAACCAAATACATAGCATATTAAGAAGATCGAAGGTTAAAGAAGATTGGGGGTTGCTTGAATTTATACAAAAATTGGGAGCCTTTTGATTTATAAAACTTTAAAATACTTTTAACTATTCCTAAAAAATTTTGTTGCCTACATTTAGAAACTTTCATATCACTTATGGAACAAACGAAGTCTTAAATTCGTAGCAAAATCCCTCTTTATGTCAAAACCCAAAATAAATTTAAAAAAGAC
>NW_026723958.1:0-6109 GCF_029784015.1 Lycium ferocissimum
AAGTTTATTTTTGGTTGGTTGGGCTGTTTTGGAGTGTTGTACGGTTGTCCGGAGTGTCCTCGAGTCACGTTTCGATAGTCTCGGGTTGATACTTGAATGCATGATTAGTGATGTTGGCTTGGTTGTATGTAGTTGGTTTGAATATAAGCGAAACGTCGTCTAATTATCTCGAAAGGAATTATTAACGTTAGGATACGTTTTGAATCTCTTCGTAGTTTAATCGTAGTTTTTGTCGTCTTAATATAGATTGGGACACTATTGGGCAGCGTATACGTGTTGTGTTGCGAGTAAACGCTAAAGGTATGTAAAGCCTATCCTTTCTTTCTTTTGGCATGTCGTAGATGTAAGTATGAAATGATATGAGCTTTGGTGTAATTTTATTCATAAGTTCCGAGCATGTATTATGATTCTTATTCACTTCTTGATATTAGAATTCTTAAAATAGTCAAGCTACTGCCCTCGAGCTTTCTATATGATCGGATAGTAAATGATTCATGAAAGTTTTGTATTCCTGAAAACTTATCTAATGACCATAACTTTTATAAGTTGTCTCGTATTAATTTGATACATGGCTATGATCCCTGAGGCTTTATTTTGATATAGTTCATAATGATATTCAAAGAGTACTGAGTATGACTATTATCCTGATACTCGAGCGTTGATTAGTCTCACTTATCTATTGAGTCTCAAAAGATGATTTATATGCATATGGTTACTCCCTACTCGCTCGTGCATATCATCGTTATTACATCTTTCACTCGAGTCCCGGTCAGACACGTTCTCGCTACGTATCCACTGCATTGTTCACCGAGTCCCTCACTAGAGGGCCGGGACACGTTATATGTATATGTATATGATGATATGATGATACGGGGATGACGGCCAGGATGGCAGATGATGACTTTATTCACCGAGTCCCTCACTAGAGGGCCGAGACATGTTATATATACATATGTACAAGATGACTATCTACTTATGTCACTCAGTCCCATAACGGGTTGGGTATGTGTCACACCCCAACCTTCGCCAGGGCGTGACGGGCACCCGACTCTCGTCAGAGCCGAGCGAACCCTTAAACGTCGACTCAAATTTTTTTTTAAAACATGAAGTAAAACTTATAAATGAAACACCAAAATCGACACGTGGCTCAAGGCACCTCAAACATGATATATATATACATACGACATAAAACAAGGCGAGCCAAAAGGCCTCTGCCATTTCTGTACAACAAAATAATGGCCGACAAGGCCAAACAGTAACCACAACCCCCACGCAGTTCGCAGACTTCTATAGAATATGACCTGCACAATATATAAGGCTATACCAAAACAAGAACAAATTTCCCCCGGAGCAATGGAGGCTCGACTCCAGCTTGACTCCCCTCTAAGAAGCTGGGTCCCCGGGTAGCGTCCCCGAACCTCGCGGGCATGAAACGCAGCCCCCGAAGAAAGGGGGTCAGTACGGAATATGTACTGAATATGTAAAGCGAAAATAAATAGATAATAACCACCGCGCAATTTAAGAGGGAAGGAATCACATACAACCCAATACCTGCAACCTTTGCTTAAGAGAAGACATAAGTAGAGGTACAGAGTCGCAAACAAGCCTTAAGTAAATAATTGCAATCTAACTAACAAATCCAAAATAAGTAATACAGTACATCACACGCGCCGCTTCCGGCAAAATAATAATAACAATAACAATAACAATAATAGCCCCTTCGGGCAGCCGCTTCCGGCTCGATATCAATAATGGCCCCTTCGGGCATGCCGCTTAGGATAATAATGAAGATAGCCCTTCGGCATTGCCGCTTCCGGCATAATAATGGAGATAGCCCCTTCGGGCATAATAGTAATAATAAAATTTCACACCCCCTTCGGAGTGGTTTTAAAAATCAGTTTTAATAAAATACCGCACTCCCTTCGGAGTGGTTTTTGAAAATTTAAATAATAAAATATCACACTCCCTTCGGAGTGGTTTTGGAAGACTTAAGTAATAAAATATCACACTCCCTTCGGAATGGTTTGAAAATAAATTTATAAAAGGTCGTTCAATAGTTAGGACCATAGCCCAAAACTTTCCCTTCAATCGTGGTACAAAATAAATCAAGTAAAACGATAGGCGGGAATCCGGGAATAGTGGGCCCGCCCCGGGCCAATGGAGGTGGCGTACATGGGACATGCCAGCGAACCTCATAAGATCATTAATAATTGATTTGGGAGTAGTCGGATTGGATTCGGACAAGTTTTAGACATTTACGGCCAAACTAGTCAATTGTGACCTATTTGGTTCAATTCCATTGAACTAAAGCGCTCCAACTTTAGGTGTGAATCCCGGGAGATAGGATTGACCCAAAGGGTCGAACCCGGTTGCCAAACACACCTAGATCATGCCATGAAAAGGAAATAGAAGGCTTTACATACCTTATTCGCGTCTTACGCTCGTCTGAGCTCCACTCCCGTTTCGTCCAGAATCTGCAAATGGTCACCTTTACCAGTTACTATTCATGAGAGTTAGCATTTCAATAATGAGTTCATACTTGACTACCGAAATTTCGGCCAAAGATTTATAATATAGCATCCCCGAGATTCAACTCGGCTCAGAATAACAACAACCAACCCAACAACAACCTCAACAACATCAATAATCGCTACAAGGCACATATGAACACAAATAGTCTTTCTTTCAACATAATGCATTAATTCTCATTCCAACTTCATGTCAACGCTTTCATATTCATTTACTAATCCAAAACCATTCAAATACGATTCGGAAACACTTCATATCATTTCTACAAAGTATTCGCAACATATACCACATATGCCAATTTTTCACCAATAGCCATAATGCATTCAAGACTCCATAATCTTTAACATGCATATTCATAGTATGTTCCATCTTCCAATTTCATCAACACTCATCATAACTTGCATCTTAACAATTCCATTTCCATGTTAACATAAATTATCATAAAGTCACAAAATTTCCTAGAACAACTTAGCGACCAAATTCTCATACTAACTTGAACTAGTATCCTTCCATGTACACTACAAGGCCATAACAACACAATTAACACATTAAATAAAATCAAATTCACTCCTTTTTCCTACCACTTGGCTCACGGCCAAACACACCCTTCCACACACACACACACCATGCATCCACACGTCACACTTCCATAATCCCCATTTAATTTTAATCATCATAACATATAAATTCATTCCATAACTTAAAACACAAGAATCTTACCTTTTCTTGAATTTTCAACTTTCCGCTCAACGGAGTTCTCTCTCCAAACCAATTATGCTACGTCGAAGAGCGTCTGAGCTCGTTAAGAATTCGCAAGAACAAGATTTTTGAGTCAAGATTGAAGGCTTGGAATTTTTTTTTTTTTTTTCGAGCCGTGAGCTCTCTCTTTCTTTTTCTTGATTTCTCTTTGATTTCATGAAACTTCCAAAGGATGAACACATATGTATATGTCATCTCTCCAATTAAAGATCACATGACCCTCACATGACATGGCTTGGGCCATTTTTTCAAGGCCTTGGCCGGCCACCCCATGTATTTGGGCCCAATTTTTCTCTTTTTTTTTTTTTTTGAGCCCAATTAGCTAAGAATCGTATTTTGCAAATTCCCCAAACAAATTTTCAAGATTCCAATTTTGCCCCTGGCCCTCTCCAATGTTCTCGTGTCAACACTTTCCATAAGTATCAACATACACTCACATACTTCCATAAGCAACATTCACCTATTAGAAAGAAATCCAAACATGACCTTATTCCTTATAAGTCAAGGTTATTTCCAAATTTTCAAATACGCAAAAATGCCGGATGTAACAGTATGATATTGACACGCATGATTTATGATTCAAAGGCAAGCCTTGTGGTTTTCTGGTTATTGTACTAGTTTTCTATACTCCTTATTTCGCATGATCTTGTTTCATCGTATTTCATGCTTTACATGCTCGGCATATATTCCGTAATCGACCCCTTTCTTCGGGTCGTATTTCATGCCCGCAGTACGCATACTCGCTTTCGGTGATCCGCCAGCTTAGGACTTCTATTCAGCTATCTTGGAGTGCTCCATTGTTCCGGAGCCTAGATCTTGGTACAGATACTCTTATTGTATATATGTGTTTATCCAGGGGTACGGCGGGGCCTCCGTCCGTCATATCGTTGTCACTCTTGGCAGGTCCGTAGACATATGTGTGGGTTGTATATATTGTTCGGCTTGTGTTCGTATGACTTATGTTTTGGGGCGTTCCCATTCGTAGTGGCAGCCTTGTCGGCTTGCGTATATATATATATTTTTTGGAAGCCGTGTGTTATGGTAGCCTTGTTGGCTCGTGTATGGCTGGGACGTTCCCTATATTATGACGGCCTTTGCCGGCTTGTGTGCGATGTTATCTCGTTGACGTTGTAACTCCCCAGAGACAGTTGCGTGATATATATATGCGACAGTTTTGAGACGACGTGTTGCCTTTTAATATATGAGTTCCTTATTATGCTAGTTGTGGATTGATTATAGTTAGCAGGTGTGTATACGAGTGTCCAGCTCGGGCACTAGTCACGGCCTACGGGGTTGGGTCGTGACATAAATATATGCTTCGCTACATAAAGTCTCACCCACGGTAAGCCATAACCTACTTGGATGGCCGAACAGCAAACACCAACAATCACTCTATAGCCTTGCCCTTCTGCTGAGCCTGAAGATCAAAAAAGTCTAAGCATATTCAAAATCTAGATTAGAAATCATGAAGTTCGATACCTATATTGCTATCTGTAACGACCCGTCCGATCGTTATCTAATACTTTGCCAACCCCTGCCCAATCCAGGTCTATGATACTAAATAGAAAGCCCCATGGGGTGTTTAAAGTTTTAATAGTGAGAAAAATCAGTTTCAGAAAGAGAAAGTTTTAATAGTGGGAAAAATCAGTTTCAGAAAGAGTTAAAAGTCATAGGCCTGGGGCAGGAAGTGGACCGCTATACCGGCAAGGGACCGCGGCAGCGGTCAGGCTATAGCGAGACTTTATCCGCCATAGCAGACGTGGCGGGGCAGTAGCTGCGTGTTTGATACTCAATTTATTTTTCACCCTTCTTTTTAATAAAAGACTCTCCAAGGCTGCCATTAGGTTTCCACAAGAACAAAAATCATTGTCACCAAGAAAAGAGGCTTTTTCCAACATTCTTCACATCTTTCCCCACAACTATCATCTCTCATGGATTCGGATACAGGCTAGGAGGGTGAGTGTCACGACCCAACCCCGTAGGCCGCGACTAGTGCCCGAACTGGGCACCCGTACACACCCATTAATCAGAAATAACATACGAATAACTTATACAGTATACAAATAACATATACGTGCATAAAAGTGAAATGTCGCCCCAAAGTTGTCACAAATGTATTTACGATCATAATCACATCTTTCGACGATGATATCACATATAAGCGGTAAGGCTATCATAGTATAGGGGGACGTCCAAGTCACAAATCACGCGTACACGATTGAACCTGATCACCCACAACCCACACATATATGTCGTGACACTTAGAGTCATAACAAAATCATATGACGGGACGGGGCCCCGCCGTATCCATGAATAGACATATAGTATATACATATGCATCGGAAGAATCTGCACCAAAACATAGGCTCCAGAACAAGGGAGCGCTCCAAGTCAGCTGAACAGGAATCCTAAGCTGGTGGATCGTCCAAATAAGTATCTGTACCTGCGCGGCATGAAACGCAGCCCCCGAAGAAAGGGGGTCAGTACGGAATATGTACTGAGTATGCAAAGCGTGAAAAACAGTAAATAGGATCATAATCAGAACAAGAGATACAGAAAGTAAATACAATATCCAAAATACCAAAATGCTTACTCATTAAAACATAAATCATGCATGGGGCTCTTAGAATATGGTCGCCCGCCCGTCGTTGGCGCCATAACACAGCATCACACCAGAAGGTTTCATATCTCCGTATCCCCGTCACACAGCATATCACATCATAACGCCATAACACAGCATAACACTAAATATAATCGGAACCCGGCCCTCTAACGAGGAGCTCGGTGAACCGTAACACAAAGATCACACCAATATAACATA
>NW_026723959.1:0-5841 GCF_029784015.1 Lycium ferocissimum
AGGGGGAGGAATGTTACATCTTGGAAATTTTGTATAGATTACATGACCCTTGAGTAGACCATTTCAAGCCTAAAGTATATATGAGTCCTTATAAGGTTAAGGATGGTATTTGATAACCTTGGTCGCCACCACTAAGGTTTTAGGTCATATGAATTGGTGGAAATAGCTCATCAAAGGAATAGGAATTTGAGTCATGTTTTGGGAAGATTTCATATCATTTGAGTTACACATTGTTTAGTAATGCCTTGATGGGGATATATGGGCCCCTAATGATTAATGAAGTTTTACACAAGTTCGAAGCTGTTCCATGAAGATTGGAGGTCCGACCGAAAAGAACGCTTTTCGCTAAAACTAGAAATGAAACCATATGGCCGCATACTCAGTATGTTGGACCGCATATGGGCAGAAAACTCTTCAAATTTGCAACCCTCACTTCCCAACCTCTGGAGATGTGGCTGCATATCCAATATGCTGAGCCGCATCTCCACCGCAAACTGATGCGGGGGAGCGACTTTGCCACCTTTTTAAATCCCAAAAGATCCCATTTTCACCTCAACCTCCCACACTTATTTCCCCACACTTCTAGAGATTTATTGAAGGTTCCATAAAACTCCAAACCTTTCCATATCATCAAGAGAGATGATCAACATCAAAACTCAAAGATAATCCATAGAAGGTGATTGTTCTTGCTTCTCCTCAAAGTTGTGATAAACTTGGTCTTGAAAGGAGTTGGGAAAGGTGAAGTTCTTCTATACTAAGGTATGATCTTCCTATTATTTACATGATTAATTTGATATAAAGGTTTAGTGACCCTTGGAAAGAAAAAGAATTAAAGTAGAGAAGTCATAAATGTTGAAGTGAAGAAGATGACTATGAGATGAACCTAAAAAGGGGATTTTAAGTAAATTCGAGACTAAATTGAATATAACTTCTTGATTATGATATTGTGAACGCTATTATTGTTGTTGGGAGTTGAATATGGTGGAAGTTGACAAAATAGGGGAAATGCTGCCCAAATTTAGTTAGTTCGTTAATTGCACTAGTTTGAACTTAGAAGTGTTTGCAAGACTTAACCTTGGTATGAATCCTCTTGAATGTAGATTTTTCAGACTTTGGAGAAGAATGTTAAGTAGTTAAGAAGACGTAAAGGTATGTATAGCTAACCCTTCTTTCTAAAGGCATGATTTCATCGTCGTGAATCCATCTATGATGCTCATAATGTCCTACTTCCTAGAGAATGTTAGAAGCTCATGACCACAAAAATTCTTAAGATATTAATGATAAAAGCCCCTCATAGTGATGATGATAATTATGGTGATGACATTACTTTTATTTATGATATATACGTATATAGTTATTTTATGATACCAAGCTTATATAGCCGAGTATGATATCTATTGCGCGTGCACCACTGCAGATGGGTATGGACAACACCAATTTTGATAAGGTCGGGTATGGACAATACCGAGCCCTATATATGTGTATAGGTGATGCCGATCCTACATGGCTCGGGTATAGTATAGTATATGTATATGTATGAAATGTTTCCTCTAGAGAAAGGTTAAGTTTGCATAACAAACGTCTTAAGAGGTGTATTGTTATATCCCGTATTTTTGTACATTGGGATATTTTAAGCTAATCGCGATAAGTTTAAGGACAAGACGATTTTGGGATATGAGATAGAGACTTTTAATCTCCGATTTTTATTAATGCACAAATTGCTTATAAATTTTAATTGGTATAGAAATATTAGTGGAGATTAGGGATTAATTAACCATGATTAGATTATTAAGTGGGGATTAAGACTAATTATCATTAATTAAGAGGTTAGTGGGCCGTGTGGACCCCACCATGGCATGGCCAAATCTGATTGGCCCATGCCTTGGGTGGGGCACGTGTCCTCCTCCTAGGTAGCCCATATAAGCTTAGTTGATGACTAGCTAATGAGCCATTATCTCATATTCATCTTCAACATTTTGTGAATGCATAGAGATAGAGAGAGGTTCGGCCATGGCTGAAGCAAACTCAAGCTCTCCAATTTGATTCAAAAAAATATTTTCCAAGGCATTTCAATTATTTGGAAGGTCAATAATAACGTGAACTAACCATTGGAGCAGCAAGAAGGTTTATCGTTTCAATTCACTAAATTTCAGCCACGTTGAGAAGTCAAGTTGTTAAGGTAAGATTTGATCATTTTCTACACGTTTTAGTAGGTATTTGGACTTGTTGCAATTTGGTAAATGTGAATTGAATCTATGGAATTATGTATGTTGATGTTGAGATGTTGTTAGGCCGTGTAAGGGGGCTGTTTTATTTGAAATTGGTGAACTAATTTTAATTAGTATTATGGTTGTTGTTGACATGGATTATGTGATGAGAATGAAGGAATTAAATGGTTAAAGTTGAAGTTGTATTTGTTTTGTGGGCTGTTGTAGAACTTATTGTGATGTTAATGTAATTTTCATGCCTATGAACGAGTGATGTAGTTGTCGTGTGGTTCTTTGGTATATTTCACTAAATTAGATTAAAAGATTGTATGAAATAACGTATAAGAAGCGTATGTGGGTTGCTTGGTGTATTCGTAGGTGTTCGTAAGATTATCGGACATCTTTTCTTTATGTTGTTGATTAGGGGCTGTTCTGGATATGTTGTTGTTCTTGTTGAGTTGGAGAATTAATTATAGTTAAGATTATACATTGTGTTGTTATGTTGGTTGAGCTGTTATAAGGTCGTTTAGATGAAAATGTTATGACTAAGGATCATTAAGAATAGCTTGAATATGTCCTAGCCGTATATGGATTATTATCGAATGTCGTAATATGTGGGCTGATTGGAATGTCATGCGGGCTGTTTGGGGTGTTCTCGAATCTTGTCTTGGTTAGTCTCGATATGGTACTTGAATGTATGGTTATTGGTGTTGGCTTGGCTGTTATGTAATTGGTTTGAATATAAGGGAAACGTCTTCTAATTATCTAGAAAGGAGTTGCTAACGTTGGAATACGTTTTGAATCTCCCCGTAGCTTAACCATAGTTCTTGACGTCTTAATATAGGTTGAGACACTTCGGGCAAACAGATACCATTGTGTTACGGATAAGTATTAAAGGCATGTAAAGCTATCTTCTTTCTTTTGGCATGTCTTAGATGTAAGTGATGTGCGATATGAGCTTTGGGGTGGGGTTCTATTCATAAGTTAAAAATTAGCAGTTGCTACATTCTTATTCACTTCTTGATGTTAGAACTCTTAAGGTAATTGAGCTATTGCCCCTCGAGTCTTCTATACGTTGGATAGTAGTTGGTATGTAAAAGTTTCTATTTTTAAAGACTCAAAATGATTAGCGGTCCTTGACTTCCCAAATGTTTTATTTATTGATACATCTATGATTCCTTTGTGCCTCATTTCCGATATAGTTCAAAGTGACATTCAAAGAGTACTTAACATGACTATCGCCTTTGATACTCGAGTGCTAGCTTGTTTTACTTGTTCTATTGAGTCTCAGATGATAGTTGTGTATGGTTGCTCATGATACTCTACTCGTGCATACTGTTATTGTATCGTTCACCGAGTCCCCGGCCGGCACGTTACCGCCACGCTCACGCACATTATTCACCGAGTCCCTCGCTGTAGGTCGGGTACGTTATATGATGATATGATGATATGATGATACGATGATATGATTATGGCACCGAGTCCCATAATGGGCCGGGTACGGTATACGTGTACCGACTTTGCCTTATTCACCGAGTCCCCATAATGGGCCGGGTATGGTGCATATGATAATGATATGCATGACTTGCTTTATAAGACACGAGTACATTTCTTGATTTTCATACTTGTCTCCTGGAATCTTTACTGCTTATGATCTTCCTTATTGTATTTCATGCTTTATATACTCAGTACATATCTCGTACTGACCCCCTTTCTTCGGGGCCGTTTCGCCCGCAGTGCGGTATACTGTTTTGGTGATCCGCAGCCTTAGGATTTCTATTCACTGCTTTTGGAGTGCTCCATTGTCCGAGCCTAGACTTTGGTACAGCATCCTTTTTGATGTGCATATATATGTTTATCCCGGGGTAGATGGGGGCCTTGTCCCGTCATAGCACGTTGATACTCTTAGGGAGGTCTGTAGGACATATGTGGGTTGTATATAGATGTTGTTCGGTTGTGTTAGCATGACTTATGTTTTGGGACGTTCCCATTCGTAGTGGCGGCCTTGTCGCTTGCGTATATATGTTTTGGGATATTTGTATGTGGTAGCCCTTGTCGGCTTGCGTATATAGTTGGGACGTTCCCATACGTTTATATTTGTCTTGTCACCAGTGTACTATGTATCTTTTGATTAGTCGTGACTCCTCAGGAGGCAGGTTGCCTTGATATATATGTGACAATCCTGAGACGACGTTTTGTTTTTATAAGTTTCCATATTATGTTTGGTTTCGGATTGATAATAGCTAACAGGTGTGTACACGAGTGTCCAGCTCGGGCTCTAATCACGGCCTACGGGGTTGGGTCGTGACATGTATGAGGTATAAATTTGTTCACTTTATCTTATGTTATCTTCATGCTCTCATCATGTTACTATTCATACCTTACATACTCAGTACATTATTCGTATTGACGTCTTTTTATTTGTGGAAGCTGTGTTCATGCCCACAGGTAGACAGGGAGACAGACCAGACCTATAGGCTGCTTCGTTAGTGATTGCATAGCAGTGCTCCTTTTGATCCGAAGCGGCAGTAGTTGGTATTATTTTTTTTGTGTACATATTGGGGCATGTCGGGGTCCTATCCCATCTTTATGATATTACATACTCTTCATAGAGGCTCGTAGACAGATGTGTATAGCTAGGTATTTCGTAGCCTTATCGGTTCACATTTTGTATATCATTTTTGGTGGCCTTGTCGGCTTATATATATATGGGCATAATATTGATGTTTATATAAAGGTGCCTATGTTCGGAGAGAGGAACATGTCCCTTTAGTTGTGATGATTAAGAGTTAGCCATGTGGCTCACCTAGTTATGATTATGAAAAGTATGTTAAGAGGTGCTTGGTAGGTTAACTCCGGGTGCCTGTCATGGCCCTCCGGTTGGGTTGTGACAGCATATCACTAGTACTAAACTACATCTAACTATACATCTAACCCTCAACGATACCATGCTATCATTAATGTAGACATAAACTTAAACAAAGCAATAAAATAATAAATGGTTACCTTTTTTAAGTGCAACCGGAGCAAGAATGGACTTGGATGCCTCCTTTTGCTTCCAAAATCAAACTCAAACACACCAAATACAAGACACATAAAGGAAATGAAATTTTTAGAACTACAAAAAAGACTCAAACTTTTAGTTAAAGTCTAATAACACTAATGAAGCCTAAATCTCGAGTAAAAACTCAAAGTTCAAGCCTCTCAAGGGTGTTAAACTTATTTTTTCAAAGCTTACAAAACGATGTGGGACTTGTGGGTTTTCCGCAAGTCTTCACTTGAATTCAAAAATACACGGTCCAGATTGAAAGAAAACAAAAAACAACGGTTCCATTTTCTCTGTATTTGAAATCATGAAAATAAAAGAAATTGCAAAGTTTGTACCTTAAGGGGGTGTTTGGCCAAATTTTGTGGAGAAAATGTATGGAAAAGGATGAAGCCATTAATGCTTTGTCCTCTCCTCTGATTTCCCATGTTCCACACTTCAACTACGATGAGACGATGAGGAGAAGCGGGGGTAGGGGGCAAGCACGGAGGCGGCGCGGCGGCGTCTTAGCCGGGGCCCTCTCTTCTTTGCACGAGGACCCCTAGGCTCGAGGGAATTAAAATGAGGGGGAGGTTATGCATTCCCCAA
>NW_026723960.1:0-5880 GCF_029784015.1 Lycium ferocissimum
GAAATTTTTTTTTAATTTCTAAAAGATGACTTATTTGTCATCTTTTTTTTTCTTTTTTTTTTTTTTCCCTCCAAATTTTCTTCAAATTTCTAGAATTTTTTCTCAATTAATAAAAGATGACTAATGACTTTATTTTGTCATCCATATATATATATATAGTTCCCACAAATAGAATGAACACTTGTCCCATTGCATGGCTTGCAATTTTGACAAAGATATAAGTGGGGCCCTTTACCACAATGGCTTCTCCAACAAGGCATGAACTATAATAATTTCCAAATTCCACTTTGCCCTTAATATTCATGACAATAATATTTATGAGCGACTTGCGCATCGAAACAAAACCGGAGAATGGCCTTGCCTTTAACTTTCCGCAATTGTCTTAAAATATTCCAACGTACGAAATACGGGTCATAACAATACGGCAATATTATCGAGGGAAAGGTATGAATCTCCTACTATTAACGTTAATCTTGGTTTATTTACGGAGAAGGAGGGTGTGGTAAAATTATTTATGAAGCGGGTCGATGGAAATATGGGACAAACACCATATAGGATGTTTATGAACTATTTTGGAGTTGGAAATATTATGGTTAATGTTGGTATTGTTGTGATTGTTGTTGGTTGTTGAATTGAGAATTCGGGCTAGGAATATAAACATGGGAAATGCTGCCCGATTTTTGGCAGAATATAGAATAGTTTGATTTGAAACTTGGTACAAGTGTGCGATGAAAAGGCTAACGTTAGTGTAAATCCTCTTAAATGTAGACTTACGAGCTCGAACGCATAAGCATAGCCAATAGGAGGTTGAACGGGTATGTTAAGGCTCGTCCCTTTCTTTCTTTCAACATGATTCTATGTTTGATTCCATAAATATTTCCATAACCTCCCTTGTTTCTAAACGAAGTTCATGACTCAAGCATGACTCCTTTCCGATAATCCATAAATATTTTCCAAAATGTCCGTATTTTACCTATAGATTTATGATTTTGGAAGCTCTTATGACAATAACGATGGATATGTGTTTTTACAATGATAACGGTGATGTCACAGCTGAGCACATTTCTATGATGATTGTGATAATGATGATTTTGTGTTTAAAAGTCTCAAGTTATGAGATCAATGATCATATGAGAATGTTGAGCCATTTCTTGATTTCGTTAATTTTATTCATTGACGATGACTCTATTTCTAAAAGCTCCAAAGTGTATGAATTGACGTTTTATGATATTTATGATCTTACTCTATGTTTTCCCTTGATGTTATTCTTCATTGATAGTCTCACCTTATAATGCTCGTCCCTTCAAGGTGAGACACGACGATCATGATTATTCCATAATACAATCGGAGGTTACCGACCTTACGTCACTCCGATAGAGTTATAGCTTTTGATTGGGCTGTTATGCATGCTTATGTTATGATAATTACACCGCGCCTATACGGCCGGGCATTCACCACTTACGGCGGGCGTGGTGGGCGGCTTATGGATGATTACGCGTGCCTATATGGCCGGGCGGCCTTAATACGGCGGGCGTAGTGGGCAGCTTATGGATAATGATAATAACACCGTGTCTATATGGCACGGGCAGCACCACTAGTGGGCGGCGTGAGATGACTACCCCAGAAGCGAGAGGCCCGGATGCGGGATAATTATGTTATTTGTGTTATATCCCGTATTTTTAAACATTGGGATAGTTTAAAGTTAATCGCAATAAGTTAAGGACAAGACTATTTTGGGATACGAGGTAGAGACTTTTAACTTCCGATTTTGTTTTAATGCACAAGTTGCTTATAAATTTTATTTGGTATAGAAATATTAATGGAGATTAGGGATTAATTAACCATGATTAGATTATTAAGTGGGATTAAAAGTTTAATTAGTCACTAATTAAGTTATAAATGGCCGTGTGGGTCCCACCCATGGCTTGGCCAAATTTGATTGGCTCAAGCCATGAGTGGGATATGTGTCCAACACATAGGCATGATATAAATGGTAAATTGATGAAAAGGAAAGTCATATTTCATCTTCACCAACTTAAAAAAACCTAGAGAGGAGAGAAAGCTCTCGGCCATGGCTGGCCGAGCCGTGTTATGAATTGTTGATCAAATTTGATTTTCTTCAAGTATTTCAACCCTTTGGAAGGTGTATGACAACGTGAGATTGATCCTAGATAGCAAGAACAAGTATTAAATTCAAGGCACAAGTTCTAGTCAAGTTGAGAAGTCAAGTGTTTAAGGTAAGGTTTAACTTTCTTTTGCATGTATTAGGGGTGGTTTTGAACGTGTTGTAGTGTGTAGAAATGAATGAAATTCATGAAACTATGTGTGTTGGTGTTGAGGCCGTGTAGAAATTTTGTTTGTGCATGAAATGGTGAATTGATTTTACTTGGTATTTTGGTTGTTGTTGTTATGGATTGTATGGTGAGAATGAAGGTTTAATGATTCAAGTTAGGGTTGTAATTGTTGTGGGCTATTGTAGAAGCTAATATGATGTTAATATAGTTTCTTGCATTTATATGAATAATATTGTAACGTGTGGATTGTTTGTATAGTTCATGGAATTGGAAGAAAGGAATGTGTTATTGTTATTCTTGTCGAACTTGGAAGATTATATGTTGTATTGTGTGTTAGTTGGGCTGTTTTGGAGTGTCGTACGGGCTGTCTGGAGTGTCCTCGAGTCATGTTTGAATAGTCTCGGGTTGATACTTGAATGCATGACTAGTGATGTTGGCTTGGTTGTATATAGTTGGTTTGAATATAAGCGAAACGTCGTCTAATTATCTAGAAAGGAGTTACTAACGTTAGAATACGTTTTGAATTCCCCGTAGCTTAACCGTAGTTCTTGACGTCTTAATATAGGTTGAGGTACTGTTGGGCAGCGTATACGTGTTGTGTTGCGAGTAAACGCTAAAGGTATGTAAAGCTATCCTTTCTTTCTTTTGGCATGTCCTAGACGTAAGTAAGATATGATATGAGCTTCGGGGTAACTCTATTCATAAATTCCAAGCATGTTTATGATTCTTATTCACTTCTTAATGTTAGACTTCTTAATATAGTCGAGCTACTGCCCTCGAGTTTCTATATGATTGGATAGTAAACGATGCGTAAAAGTTCCTATTCTTGAAAGACTTCATAATAACTAATGACCATAACTTTCATAAGGCATTTCGTATTAATTTGATACATGTCTATGATCCCGAGGCTTTATTTTGATATAGTTCATAATGATGTTCAAAGAGTACTTAATATGGCTATCATCCTGATACTCGAGCGTTGGTTAGTCTACTTATCTATTGAGTCTCAAAAGATGATTTATATGCATATGGTTACTCACTACTCTGCTCGTGCATACTATTATTACATCTTTCACCGAGTCCCTCACTAGAGGGCCGGGTACGGTATATATATATTATGGTGTTAAGCTGTGTTATGACGTTATGCTGTGTTATGGTGCTATCTTTGTGTTATGGTCTTTATCTTTGTGATACGGAGCTATGCTTTGATACGGAGTTATCGTGATACGGAGTTATCTTGTGTTCTAGGTATCTTTGTGTTACGGCGCCAAAGACGGAGTGGCGACCATGTTCATAGGAGTCCTACAATGGGCCGGATATGATATATGATATTGACATGCATGATTTGTGTTTCAAAAGCAAGCATTTTGGTATTAAAGTTATTGTACTCATTTTAACATTACTCCTTATTTCGGTTATAATCCTTTTTACTGTATTTCATGCTTTATATACTCAGTACATATTTCGTCCGACCCCCGCTTTTTTGTTGCGTTTCATGCCGCAGTACGGACGCTCGTTTTGGTGATCCACCATCTTAGGATATCTATTCTGCTTTACCTTGGTGCTCGCTTAAAAATTACGGAGCCTATATTTTTAGTACGGAACCCTTTTGTTGTATATATATGTAGCCGGGGGTACGGCGGGGCCTTTTGTCCGTCATATATTCTTGTTATCACTCTTAAGTACGTAAACATATGTGTGGGTTGTATATAATTCGCATTCAGTTAAATACGTATGACTTATGTTTTGGGGCGTTCCGATTCGTAGTGGTAGCCTTGTCGGCTTGCGTATATGTATATGTTTTGGGATGTTGTGTGTAGTGGCAGCCTTGTCGGCTTGCGTATATGTATATGTTTTGGGATGTTGTGTGTAGTGGCAGCCTTGTCGGCTTGCGTAGATATATATATATATATATACATGTTTTGGAAGCTGTGTATTATGATAGCCTTGCCGGCTTGTGATATGCATATATATATGCGACAGTTTTGAGACGACGTCATGCCTTTATAGATATAAGTTCTTTATTATGCTAGTGGTGGACGATTATAGTTAACAGGTGTATACGAGTGTCCAGCTCGGGCACTAGTCATGACCTACGGGGTTGGGTCATGACGAAAGTGGTATCAGAGCAGTTCATCCTCGGAGTGTCTACAGGCCATGTCTAGTAGAGTCTTGTTTATCGCTGTGTTGTGCACCACATCTATAAACGAGGAGAGGCTATAGGACATTTAGGAAGTTATATTTCCTTAAATGTTGATTGTGCGATAGAGCCGAGTCTAGGAAATATCGACCGGCCTCTTTCTGTTGGTAGGTGCGGTGAGTGAGAGATGAAGAGATCGCTTCGGATAGTGGGGGTGCTAAGAAGGCCCACAAGTAGATTCGGGACCCCGGGCTCCCGGGACCGAGCGGGCGGAGCCTCGGTTATTCATGGGGGGCGATCCCTCGGAGGACCCCGGCGGCCGATTCCTCCATAGTTTTTGACATCCGGGGAGGAGGACCCCGAGGAGGACGGTTATGACACGGATCCGTCGAGTATTCGTGCGGGATACCGGGGGAGGAGATCCCCGAGGCCGTGCCGGTTGCTCGTGCGAGCACTACGTTGAGCCGGCTACCCCGGTAAGTGTTACGGATTACTCCCCCCCTATCGGTGTCGGTAAACCGAGGTTGCCGGTTATCTGCGTTCCTCGAACTCGGATGAGCGAGATGATGGGGGACAAACAAGTGGATTCTGGGTAGACGATGACGAGGAGCATACTTCACCTTATAGATCACCAGATCAGAGTAGAGACCGATCGACTATAGGTATATGAGACTTTATTGAAATTTCCCATGTATGTGCATTCACTATAAATTATTACCTAATAGCGGCGAACGAAAATCAAAGGGGCCGTCAACCAAGTATTTATAAGTAACGGCGACCAAGGTGTTCTCGTCACCATGGGAATTTTGAAATCTAGGATGGAAAGTAGTCATACATACAGGTGAAAGTTGGACATACGAGGTAAGTTCATCATTTTCGTACTGTTATTGATATTGGGAGCCCTGTGGTTTGTGATATGATATGATATATAAATATGTTGGCCATGCGAGGCATTGTTGGTATTTCCTACGTGCGAGGTTTTGGGATAGTAAGAAATACGAGAGAAACTACGCAAAATTTTCCCTAGAAATAAAAAGAGAATAAGATATAGGTTTGTAATATGTCCTGAAGGGTCGTGTTAATAGTAATGATAAGATATGACTAAGCTACGAGTATGGCTGACCTCGAGAAATAAGTTAAGCATTGGATTGATGGTGATAGTAATTAGGAGGTCGATGTCGATGGTAAAAAGGAATTTGGAAAGGGCTAGTGATACTAAGAGATGATTTAGAAAAAGTTTGGCAACTCTTGATAGAGTGTTATATTAAGGTACCGGCGAATTGATAATGTCACACCCCGATCTTACTAGGGTGTGATGGGCACCCGACCCCATACTCGGGGGCCGAGCGAACCCGACTCTTTGTGCACGTAGGAACTACGCGTTTTTTTTTTGACAAACATTAACATAAATAGCACAATCATGGACATAGGCTAATAAGCTTTACT